>NC_137001.1:0-122500 GCF_032717465.1 Coenobita brevimanus
TTGACCCCTGACATTTGACGAAGGATTTTATTATTACGAGATACCGTGTGAGGTTTATTTTGTTCAAGATAAATGTAGATTTGTAACATACCTAGATATAAAATCAAAATACGGGAGAGAATATGGAAAAAACCTGTGCACTTACGTAAGTGCATAGAAATGGAAACATAGATGTCTGTAAACTTTATATAAGGAAGGAACTGATATGAAGAGGCCCATACCATGATATGGAAGACATAGTAGGGAAAAATAGGCACACACACACACACTCCCACACACACACACACACACACACACACACACACACACACACACACACACACACACACACACACACACAGCTATATACATATAAGCATAACCACCTACATTTATACCTGGTGAAAGCCAAATTTCCCCTTACACACACACACACACTCACACACACACACACACACACACACAGCTATATACATATAAGCATAACCACCTACATTTACCTAGAAAGCCAACTTCCCTTACACATACACACACACACACACACACACACACACAGCTATATACATATAAGCTACAACCACCTACATTTACCCAGAAAGCCAACTTCCCTTACACACACACACACACACACACACACACACACACAACTCCTTGAACATCCACATTGTGCACTGTGGCAATGTCCATGTTGTCTACAGACGCCCCGTAACTCATATGGTACATAATGTCATGCCTTAATTATTTATTGATATTCATTTTACATACTTTTCAGCTTTCTCTTTCATGTTTAGCCTTCAAACTGGTAGCTTTATAAAAATATTATAGAATGCCTTAACTCTTCCTTTTTCTGCATGTCTTTTCCTGTGAAATTTCCATGTCAGGGTTTTTCCATGCTTGCATGGTGGTTTTTCTCACTTTTTCCTGCCAGTTTTTACTGGAGAGTTTGGAGAGGCGGGGGAGCCTTCTCTTTGGCTTTACTATCCTTATCCTTCATCATGTAGAACTGGATCTCGTAGCTCATAGTCTACTCTGTAACAAACAGCCTCTGAAAGTTAAACCATAAGGTCTTGCTGCTGTTTGCATTCCTTTGTACTCCTTTTGTACACACACACACACACACACACACACACACACACACACACACACACACACACACTATCAGGGCACAGAAAAAACACACATATTTCGCTATTCAATAGCGGTGTAAATATAAAAAACACACTATCTGCCACGCCATATCAGAGGTCGGCGTAGTATTAGGACATTGCACCCCCCCTCCCCTCCTGCATGACGGGACCTGGGGAGGGAGGAGAAGAAGGGGGGATAGTAGAGGAGGAGGAAGGGAGGGGACCGTGTGCGGAAGGGGGAGAAGGAAGAGAGGAGGGAGGGGGAATGTGACGCAGAAGGGAAGAGGAGAAGGAAGAGAGAGGAGGGAGGGTGGGAATGTGACGCGAAGGGAAGGGGAGGAAGGAAGAGAGAGGAGGGAGGGGGAATGTGACGCGAATGGGAATAGGGAGAGGAGGTGGGATATAGTAGAGAAAAGGTTGGAGGAAAATATGAGGGGAGAGGGAGGAAGAGGGAAGGAAGGAGGAATGAGAGAAGAAGGGAACGGGGAGGAGAGGAGGGAAGTTAGGGGGAGAGGAGCTGAAGAATAGGAGAGGGGAAGGGGGACGGGGAGTGGAAGGGGAGGGTAGTATTAGTCAAGGCATGGAGGCGAAAGTAAAATACGAGCGAGGGAGGAGGAAGAAGCAGACGGGTGAACAGAAAGGGAGGGGATGGGGAGGACAGGGGGGATGGAGGGAGACTGGGGAAGAGGAAGATATGGGAGGAACGAGAGGAAGTGGAGTGACGAGAAGGAATACAGCAAAGGAGTACAAAGTATGAAGGCAAACGAACATGCCAGACCCTTATGGTCCTTTCGAGGCGTTTGTCACAGAGGATTGGCTATGACTACGGTATCTAACTGCTTACATAGTAAAGAAGATAAAAGACAGTGAGGCAAAGAAAGCAGAAAGAGAGGAGGGGGAATGGAAGGAGACTGTACAGAAGTGAGGAATACTTTGCACATCCCCAATGCGGGTCCTGACTGGAAAGGATAGCTGCCGCTTGGAGTAGGGGTGAGGACGGGGTGGGAATGGGATGGGTGAGGGGGGGGTGAGGGAATATTAAGGTTGGGTAGGAGTGGGGATGAGGATTGGAAATGAGGAGTAGGGGGCAAGAGAAGAGAAGGGGAGAGGAGAGTAGGAGGGAGGATTGAAAGGAGAAGAAGAATGGTGTGTGTGTTTTTGGTGATGGAGATGATGGTGGTGGTTGTGGTGGAGGATGAGTTTACACTAAAATGGGGCTGGGTATCACTTTGGCTCCTCTGCTCCTCTTCCATAGTGATATATTTTGTCTGGCTTACATCCCAACACTTTTCTTGCACTCTATTTATATCGTTTTAATATCTACATTGATATCATTAGTCACACATGCAAGTGGATATCGAGGTATAATTTGCAGAGTGAATCAGGGTGAAGGAAAGCCACTAGGAGAGTACACTGGCCAAGGGTATGTGCAGAACACTGACATGTAAGTAATGTGTTGTGTTTACCTGTAATTATTACCTGTACAATACATTGCATCGCACCTGCCAAAGTGTGGTCAGGGTACGCCAGGTGATCAAACCAACCACGTTACGTCTGTACCAATTGTCCTCCAAAATTGTGCCCTTGACTTTGGCTTGCTTTGTTTGTGCTGTGTGTGTGTGTGTGTGTGTGTGTGTGTGTGTGTGTGTGTGTGTGTGTGTGTGTGTGTGTGTGTAGAGGTGGAGGCAGGTGTGGGTAGGTAGTGGTGGGGACAGGTAGGAGGCAGCATGGAGAGAGGGTGAGGGGTGGAAGTAGACTAAGATATTCAGTGCAGGAGAGTGGAGTTATAACTTGATAGGGAAGGCTGGAGAGGGACTGAAGTATGCAGAAGTTGAGCTACAAAGAAGTTGATGGACAAGGAAGAGAGGAAAAAAATGATAAGTGTTGGTGGAAACTGGTTGATGAAGATGTGATGAAGAAGAGAGACAAGCCAAAGTGGAGGAGTACTGGCCGCTAGCTGGTGGAGGAGAGTGGAGGATGGTAGGGAAAGATAGTTGATGGAGAAGGGAGATAGCCAAACGTGAAAGAGGAGTGGAAGTAAGCTGGTGGAGAAAGGTGGTTGGTGAAGAAGGGAGATAGGCAATGGTGGAAGAGGCGTGGAGACAAGCTGGTGGAGGAAGTGGAGAAAGTAAGTTGTTGGGGAGGACGGACAGGTAAAGGCGGAGGAGGAGTGGATGTAAGTTAGTGGAGAAAGAGAAAGAAGAGCCAGTGTGGAAGAGAGGTTTTAGGAAACTGGTGGAGAAAGGCGGAGAAGTGCAAGAGGATGGATTGATTCTGTGGAAAATACGAACAGTTGAAAGAGGAAATAATAGTCGTAGGTCTAAAGCGAGATTGAACGAAGCATGTGGGATATATGCAGAGAAGAATCAAGCCATTGAGCGTTTAAAGGAAGGTATTAAGAGTGTGGATACGGACAGTGGACAAGTTCAAAAAATAAAATAGATGATTGTGGGTTTAAAGGAAGGTTGAAAGAGGACTGTGGTAAATATGAATAGACGAATAATAAGAAAGTGATTTTAGAAGAAGGACTTTGGGAAATTGGAAGGGACAAAATAGGCGATAGTGAGTGTAGATGAAGGACTGGGAAATATGAAGGACAAAATAGCTGATAGTGAGTCTGAAGGTAGTGGTAGGTGGTGGCGACCATCATCCACTCACTTGATGTAGTGCTGCTACTTCTTCCTTAGTCTTTATCATTCTTTTTCTGTGCCTGCCCTCCTATCTTCCTATACCTCCCATCTTTCCTGTCACTTCTTATTGCTTTTCTTTCCTTTACAGGTGGCTTTACATTGAGTGACAAGCCAAATGGTTTCCTGTAAACCAAGAAACCATTTACAACGCTGGGTGGTAACCATATAACCAAACCATACGTTCTCTCTACGTGTCAGCAAGTGGGTTGGTGGAGAGTTAGTGCCCCTCCCTGTAAAACAAATAACTCAGAGTCAAATGGCCACCCCTTACGGGATTATGGCGTCTGGCAATAGATAGAGTCTGAAGGTGATAGTGAGGGTCTGTGGAGGATGGGTTAATAGCGAGTGAGGGAAGATATTGGTGGTGAGGGAGGAAGCTGTGGATGAAGAAAGAGATGATAAAGGAGATGATAAGGAGAGACTTAGGAGCTGGGGGGGGGGAGAGGGAGGAGAGGAAAGGAGGAAACAAGGAAGGTAGGTAGGAGAAGGGGAGGGAAGGGGGGAAAGGATAAATGGAGAAGATTAGGGGAAAGGATTGAAATGACAATTACAGGAATATGGAGGTAAGGGAGAGGGGAGGTGGGGGTGATAGGAAGAAAGGAGAAGATTGTGAGATGGGAATTGGAGAAGAAGAACGATGCAGTAGCAGGGAGGTGAGGAAAGGAGGAGAGATGGAAAGAAGAATAGGGTACGAGGAGGCAGGGGAGACATGGGACGGGGTAGAGGAAAATACAAAGGAGGACAAAGGAAAGCAATCAGCAACAGACCTTATGGTCCTTTCGAGGCTGTTTGTTACAGAGTAGACTATGACTACGAGATCTAACTCTACATGCTGCAGGATAAGGATAGTAAAGCAAGAAGGCTGCCCCCACCTCCAAACCCTCCAGTTAAAACTGGCAGGAAAAAGTGAGAAAAACCACCATGCAGCATGGAAAAACTGACATGGAAAATTCATAGGAAAGACCGAAAGGGAAAAGCTACATTCTATAATACATTATCTATAAGCTATCAGTATGAATAACCGAAAGAAAAAGTAGTAAAGTGAAATGACTAATCAAATAAATAAATAACTAATGCATGACACTATGTACGGGTACATCGAGTTAACGGGGAGTCTGTGGACACAGCGTGGAAATTGCACAGTGCACAGTGTGGATGTTCAGGGGTGGTGCGGCAGCCTTGCCTGGCGCTATTAAGGTAGGCAGCAGTCAATCAGGCCCCAGCTCCGTTCATTCCACTGTGTGCGGGACAAGAACACAAGTCACCTCCTGAAGCAGTGACCCCTGATACAGTAAAAAAAAAAAAAAAAAAAAAAAACGATGGTGGTCACTTAACTAACACAGACCCTCAGTGATCCACAGCACATCACAGGTCGAAAGTACAGTATGGGTAATGACCATTAACTCAGGGCTATCTGTGCATATCCTTGTGTGTCCATATACTATATTTGCATTTAATATATTGACCCAGCCTCTAAATATATATAAAATAAAAAAATATATACATACACAAGTGTTTTATTCAGGAGTAAACATATTAAGCTGGGGGTTAGACAACAAATACTTATCCAGGAGACCTTTAAAGGTTAGTACTATATTACAGTTTACTACATTGGAGGGCAATTTATTCCATATATTTACAACTCTATTGAAGAAGCAATGCCTAGCTTCATGCGACTGGAATCGTTTGCCAATTATTTTATGTCCATTGCCTCTAGTATAATTGGAGTGATCAACTGTGAAGTATTTATTGACAGCCATGTTATAATGTCCTTCGAATATTTTGAATACTTGAATTAAATCTCCTCGTATCTTCCATTTAATTAGGGTAAAGAGATTCAGGGCTTCTAAACGTTCCTCGTACGGTTTATTTCTCAGTCTAGGTATCATCTTTGTTATCCTTTGCTGCACTCTTTGAAGTTTTTCCATATCATTTTTATAATACGGTGACCAAAACTGAACGCAATACTCCAAATGCGGCCATACTAAGGAATTATACAAAGTGAGGACAATATTATTGGATTTATATTCAAATGCTCTGCCTATGAATCTAATAATTTTATTGGCTTTTTTCACAGCTTCTGTACATTGTTTGCATGGTTTCAAATCGTTTGTTATAACTCCTAAGTCTTTTGCGTGGTTTACCCTATCAAGGTGGACATTATTCATGCTATAACTAGCTCTTATATTTCTGCTGCCAATGTTTAGCACTTTGCATTTATTAATACTGAAATCCATTTGCGAGACTTAGGCCCAGTTAAACAGTTGATCAAGATCTCTCTGAATTGCCTGCCTTTGCAGTGCTGTATCTGCTCTGTTACCTATTTTAGTATCATCAGCAAATTTTGAAATCTTACAACACAATCTTTCATCAATATCATTTACATATATTAAGAAAAGAATAGGACCTAACACTGAACCCTGCGGCACTCCACTTGTAACGTTTATCCAGTCTGACTCTTTTCCATTTATTACAACTCTTTGCTTTCGTCCGGTGAGCCAATCTTCTACCCACCCGAGAACACTGCCGCTGAAACCATGTGCCTTTAGCTTCTGAAGGAGTCTTTTGTGTGGAACTTTGTCAAAAGCCTTTTGAAAATCGAGGTAGACCACATCAACAGATTTAGTTTTGTCGTACATGTTCAGTATATCGTTGAAAAAGTCCAACAAATTCGTGAGGCAAGAGCGATTATTACGAAAACCATGTTGCGAATGTTGATGAGATTGTTTGTTTCTAAGTGTTTCACAAACTTCTCTCTGATAATAGTTTGAAGCAATCTGCAAACCACCGATGTTAAACTAATTGGGCGGTAGTTTTCTGGTTGGGCTCTGTTGCCCGTTTTGAATATTGGGGTTGCGTCAGCAAGCTTCCATACATGTGGCATCTTACTGCTCTTAAATGATAAGCTAAAAAGATCAGATAAAGGCTTTGATATTTCATTCTGTAATTCCTTCAATACACGTGAAGATATTTTGTCTGGTCCTGGAGTTTTATTCTCTTTTAATTTGTTTCTTGCAAGCAGTACGTCTTGGTCGGCAACTGTAATGTCAGTAATTATGTCACCCTCTTCTATAGGAATGGGGGAAACAGTAGGAATCGTGTGTCTATTTTCTGCTACAAATACTGACGAGAAGAAAGTATTAAGAATTTTCGTGGGATAGAGAGAACTGGAAGCGAAGTAGATGGGGAAGAGGGGGAGAGGGGAAAGGGGAGGTACCGTAGGGGAAGAGGAGGAGGAGGAGGAGGAAAAGAGTGGAGGTGGAAATGATATGATATACTGAAGGGAAGGTAGGTAAGAATGAATTATTGAAATGAAGGAAGATGGAAGGAGGGACGGTAGGTGGAGGAGAAGGAGAGAGAGAAGCGAGAGAAGAAGGAGGGAGAAACTGAAGACGATGGAGTGATAGGGTAAGGGAGGTAACTGGAGGGTACAAGAAGTGGAGAGAGAGAGAGAGAGAGAGAGGGCTGGATATGGACAGGTGACGTAGATGGTGAGAGAGGTAACCATTACAAGTATTGTGAAAAGCCATAGAGGGAATGACAGATGTAAAAGGAAATGTGAGGGAGAAAAATAAATGACAGGAGTTAGAGAAAAGAGGAATATAAAGACAGAATGAGAGAAAAGAGAGGAGGTGAAGACGACAGAGTGAATTGAGGAGAGAGAGAGAGAGAGAGAGAGAGAGAGAGAGAGAGAGAGAGAGAGTTGAGTTACGACCTAGAGATAAAGGTAGAGATAGTGACAGATTGCAACAGAGACAGAGTAAAGGGTAGTGAAAGAGATAGGCAGATAAAGATAAATACCGTAATAGATTTAGGGATAGGGATAGAGGTAGACATACATGTAGAGACAGATAAAGCTGGAGGTAGAGGGTGGAGAGAGGTGAGAGGGAGAGAGGTAGAGGGTTGGGAGAGAGAAAAGAGCAGGAAAAGGGAAAGAGAGGAAGAGCGAGGCGGTAAAAACAATGTAAGAGGACAAGGAGAGAAGAATGAGAGGGGAGGAAACATAGGAATCGTGACTGGAAAGAGAGTGAGCGAGAGTCGATAAGAATGAGCGAGAGGGAGGACCAAGTGTAGGAGAGAGAGAGAGAGAGAGAGAGAGATTGTTAGGTAGTCTCGGAGTGATAGGATGTAGTCAAATAAAAGTGAAGGAAGACAAGAGGGGCACTCAGTGGAGCGCATCTCCCCGACAAAGGCAACGTAAATTCGAAACCACTCTTCATAATAGGTTATGTTTTCTCATCACTGATTAGGGTTTCACATAAAGTGTGTTCCGGATCCAGAATCTGTAATACGATCCGGATCGGTGCCAAAATTAATTGACTGTTCCCTGGGACATGGCTATCTACCCACCAGATTTGGCACTCCTGCTAAAAGACAAACAAACAAACAAATAGGGGTGAAAACATACTCTCCTTGCCGGAGATAATGAGGACAGAGTAAAGAGCAGTCATATCTATTTCAGACAAAAATAACAGTACAAATTAACGAAGACAATAATGAAACATGTTGTGTGTGTGTGTGTGTGTGTGTGTGTGTGTGTGTGTGTGTGTGTGTGTGTTTGTGTGTGTATGTGTGAATCATTACAGTACATGGTTACTTAGTCTGAATTGTTGCTGCCTGGGGATGGTAGAATCATGTTATGGGACGAGAATACGAGGCCAAGAGTGTTAATACTGGCACCATTAACATTCTGTTCCATCAAATGCCACACGGACTTATCTTGTTGAAAGTGAGTCATAGGAACCTGAAGCAGTAAGCCTTTTGTGTGCACAGGGTTCCTCTCCAGGGCATAAAATCGGCCACATTTAGTGTTAATAAGTGAGTGGGAAATGTGTCAGTGGAAGGGTTGAGGTTTTCAGATGGTCACCCGTCCAAGCGCTGGCCAGGCCCCAGAGGCAGCCAAGTTTGTCGATGTCTAGGGGAATAACGGGCCGCGGGAGTGAGAAAGTTTGTGTGTGTGTCATAAAGGATGGATGTAGTCAGGACACCAGGCGTTTTGGTTTATGTACTTGATGGTGGATGTACGGTACGTGCTGGTAGATTCACAGTAGTAAGATAGATTTGTAGGCATGTGTGTGTGTGTGTGTGTGTGTGTGTGTGTGTGTGTGTGTGTGTGTGTGTGTGTGTGTGTGTGTGTGCTTGCGCGCGTTCGCTTTTTTTTTATCGGGATGTTAATGTTGTTGGCACTGATATTATTTTGGCTGGAAGCAGGTTTAGGACAATGACAACTATTTGTATCATCTTTTATTATTATTATTATTATTATTATTACCATTATTACTGTTACTATTATTTTTATTATTAATATTTTTATTATTATTATTATTATTATTATTATTATTATTATTAATTATTATTATTATTATTATTATTATTATTATTATTATTACTATCACTATTACTATTATTATTATTATTATCATCATTATTATTATTATTATTATTATTATTATTATTATTACTACTACTACTGCTACTACTACTGCTACTACTACTACTACTGCTACTACTACTACTACTACTACTGCTACTACTACTACTACTACTACTACTACTGCTACTACTACTACTACTGTATTTTTCAGATATTAAGTGTGAGGCCCACAGAAGAGAGAGGAAACAAACTTATATCCCCTCACAGTGGTGCCATTGGGGTTCACAAGTAGCTAAAATATAATCACAAAAGCCAAA
The DNA here is from genome assembly GCF_032717465.1 of Coenobita brevimanus. NCBI lineage: Eukaryota > Metazoa > Arthropoda > Malacostraca > Decapoda > Coenobitidae > Coenobita > Coenobita brevimanus. The sequence goes on from NC_137001.1 coordinate 9,488, forward strand.
CTGTATCACTGCGTTTAAACGACTGAACTTCCTGCATATCCACACTAACATTAGCAAAGGTACTGTTTTGAGATGAAGTAGCCTGCATTTTACACCCAGGACTCGCACTGGGAAAGCGGATGCTACCTGTATGTTTTGAGCTGTGTGTGTGTGTGTGTGTGTGTGTGTGTGTGTGTGTGTGTGTGTGTGTGTGTAAAAATAATGCTGCATTAATTCGACTGCAGCTAAACTTGGTGGAAGGGTTGAAGGTCAGCCAAGGAGGAAACCTATTTTTTTCCTAGAACATTGCATCAAAGGTCAAGGTCAAAATGCTTGATGAAAGGTGGATCTTGCAAAATCACCTTAATCAGTTTGCATCCAATTTAGAGCAAACTTGGGAGAAGAGTTGATGTTGGTATTCTTTGGTAATGTTATAAGTTTTACCGAATGTGGTTGTTATAGTAGCGGCGTGCGACTCTGAGGTTGTTATTATCGTACCCTGGCAACCTACCATTCAAAAGTGCGTCTGATTTCGTGTATATGAGACCCATGTGATACGTGTATAATATGGTCGTGTGTAGTAATATTCGTGTATAATATATTCGTGCATAATAGTATGATTCGTGTATAATATGATACGAAATCGGACGCACTTTTGAATGGTAGGTTGCCACGGTACGATAATGACAACCTCTGAGTCGTGCGCCGCGACTATAGTAATATTGCTGTTAATATTCTGTGTAATGCCAGGAATGTACCCAATGTCGTTGTTAGTAATATTACTGTTAATATTCTGTATAACGCCAGGAATTTACCCAATGTCGTTGTTAGTAATACTGATATAAGTATACTTGGGTAACGTCATGTCCTCTCCCGGTTCACTGCATCTCTTATTCATCTCAATCAGCAACTTTACCACAAGGTTGGGCCTCAGCAGTCTCTTGTGTCGCTTCCTTATTCATCGCGTTATTTATTCATCACACAAGATTCTCTGGGTAATTCGCTTCTCGGTCCTTCTTCCTGCCTTTTTATCTTCTTCTTCTTTATTGTGGTTTGTTTGGTTATATTTCATGACTTTATTTGCTTTATCATGCTAATTCTCTCTCTCTCTCTCTCTCTCTCTCTCTCTCTCTCTCTCTCTCTCTCTCTCTCTCTCTCTCTCCATCACGTGTTTTCTCTCTTCCTCTCTCTTTCCTTCTTTTTTCTCACTCCTCCAATCTCATTAACGTTTTTCTTCTTCCTTTTCGCTCTTTCTCCCTTCCCATTCTCTGCTTCTCTCTTGTTCTCTTTCATTTTTCTCTTCTCTCTCTCTTTCCTCCTATTTATCCCTCAGTTTTCTCTCCGTCTTCCCTACCCATTTCCCTATTTTTTCTCTCCTTCCTTACCTCCCTCCTCTTTTCCCTCCCTCCTTCTTAGGCTATCAGTCTTCTCTTTTACTCCCTCTGTTTCCTCCTCCTCTTTCTCTCTCGTCCTCTCCTCCCATTTCTCATTTCCTTCTCTCTCCTCTCCTCCATCCCCTCTTTCCTTTTCATCCTTCTTCTCTCTCATTTCCCCTCTCCTCTCTCCCCTCTCCATTTTCCCTCCCTTCTGTTTCCTCGCCTCTCCTCCTCCTCTTGTTCTCCCGCCTCCTCCTACTTTCTCCTTCCCCTCTCATTCTTCATTCTCCTTCCCTCTCCTTCCTTCTCCTTCCCTCTCCTTCCTTCTCCTTCCCTCCGCTTCCTTCTCCTTCCCCTCTCCTCCTTCCCTCTCCTTCCCCTCTCCTTCCTTCTCCTTCCTCTCTCCTTCTTCCCTCTCCTTTCCCTCTCCTTCCTTCTCCTTCCTCTCTCCTTCTTCCCTCTCCTTCCCCTCTCCTTCCTTCTCCTTCCTCTCTCCTCCTTCCTTCTCCTTCCCCTCTCCTTCCTTCTCCTTCCTCTCGCCGTCTTCCCTCTCCTTCCCCTCCTTCCTTCTCCTTCCCTCTCCTTCCTTCTCCTTCCTCTCTCCTCCTTCCTTCTCCTTCCCCTCTCCTTCCTTCTCCTTCCCCTCTCCTTCCTTCTCCTTCCTCTCTCCTCCTTCCTTCTCCTTCCACTCTCCTTCCTTCTCCTTCCCCTCTCCTTCTTTCCTCTCCTTCCTCTCTCCTTCTTCCTCTCCTTCCCCTCTCCTTCCTTCTCCTTCCTCTCTCCTACTTCCATCTCCTTCCCTCTCCTTCCTTCTCCTTCCTCTCTCCTTCTTCCCTCACCTTCCCTCTCCTTCATTCTCATTCCTCTCTCCTTCTTCCCTCCCCTTCCTCCCTCTTCCTCCCTCTCCTTCTTCCCCCTATTTTCCTCTCCTTCTTCCCTCTCCTTCCTCTCTCCTTCTTCCCTCCCCTTCCCCTCTCCTTCCTTCTCCTTCCTCTCTCCTTCTTCCCTCTCCTTCCTCTCTCCTTCTTCCCTCTCCTTCCTCTCTCCTTCTTCCCTCTCCTTCCTCTCTCCTTCTTCCCTCTCCTTCCTCTCTCCTTTTCTCTCTCTCCTTCCTCTCTCCTTCTTCCCTCTCCTTCCTCTCTCCTCCTTCCTTCTCCTTCCACTCTTTTTCTCCCTCCTCCTCCTTCATTACTTAATATCCAAGGGTTTAATATCCCCACACTTCCCCTCTTTTTTCTCTCTCTCTTTGTGCATTCCAGGGTCTTGCTTCCTCCCCTCACATATTTCCTCCTCTCTCTCTCTCTCTCTCCCCCTCCCTCCCTCTCGTGTGTTCATTTCCTCTTCCCTCCCTCCTTCCTTCGTTAGTCCTTCACATTATCCACACACTCCGTTATCTTTCTTCCTTCTTATTCTTCCTTATCCTCACCCTTTTACTCACTTCCATCTTCCCTAACTCTCCTGCTCTTTTCCTTATCCTTTCTCCAATTCTTTTCTTCTTCCTCCATGTCCTTTCCTTCCTTATTCCCTTCCTTCATCTTTCCTTCATGCTCCTGCTCCTCCTTGTCGTTGTGTCTTTCATACCTCCATCCTCTCCACCTCTGCCCTTCTTAGTTGTCCTATTCTTCCTTCATTATCTGTTTCTTCTCGTCTCCTTCCTCTTCCTTCTTGCCTCACATCAGTTCCTCTTCCTCCTCTTCTTCCTTCTTATGCCTCCAGTTCCTCTCATTATTCTTCCTCTTCCCTCTCTCTCTTATTTTCTCTTCCCTCCAATTCATCTTGCGTCTCTTACGTCCTTCCTCAGCCTGTTTGTTTATATCATCCTTATTTCTCTCATTCGTCGTCCACACCTTCATACCTCCACTTTTTTTTTTTCATTTTCTCCTCTCCTGTGTGTGTGTGTGTGTGTGTGTGTGTGTGTGTGTGTGTGTGTGTGAGAGAGAGAGAGAGAGAGAGAGAGAGAGTTTATCTGTCACCCATCCCACTTTTTCCAGCCATCTTTCGTTCATCATGTCTCACCTTGTATCATCATTCTTTATAGTTTAGTTTGTACGATATTTCCCTCTTCCTCCTCTCCTCCCCCACCTTCCCTCTTCTTTCCTCCTCTTGTCCCACTTCTGTTTTCATTTGTTCTCCAGCTACCCTTCCATCTGTGTGTTTTGTTATTTTTCAACTCTCTCTCTCTCTCTCTCTCTCTCTCTCTCTCTCTCTCTCTCTCTCTCTCTCTCTCTCTCTCTCTCTCTCTCTCTCTCTCTCTCTCTCTCTCTCTCTCTCTCTCTCTCTCGCTTTTGTTGTCCTCTTAATTATCTTTCTTAAGACTCCCTTTGTCTCCCCCACTTTTCTCAGCAAGTAATTTTTGTAATCACCTTCATTATCTTCCATTCTCTCTCTCTCTCTCTCTCTCTCTCTCTTTAATTAGGGATTCACAACATGTACTCCAGGCTGGTCATGTTTCACAAATGCAGTACATCTGTGTCATATAAATTTCCACCTTGACAATAATAGTAAAATTCTAAATACAGTTTTTCCTTGACTTTCACGTTTCATCTACCTACGTATATATTGCCAGACGCCTTAATCCTGTAAGGGGTGGCCACAAAATCGCCTCCACTGTTACGTGTCAGGTGTCAGGAAACTCATAACATAAGAAGACATTTAGTTCATCATAAGACTTCTACAAATGAACCACTCAGTGTTACAACAGTTTAAGAGATATCAGACTTAGTTAATTTATCCGATACTCAAGCTCAATAAATATGCATAGCGTTAACCCCCCAGTGTATAGGAAAGATGAATGGACAACCCAGGTAAAGCATGATGTGCAATACATTTACAGCGTAAAATACTGTATACTACATAATCAAAAACAAAAGTAAACTGTATGGTAATTATCATAATATATATAGTAAAACGAATAATGATAAATAGGTACATAATAATACTAATACTTAGCTGTCTGATGTGGAAGCTACTTAGTACAGGCGAGGCGAAAACTTAAATGTAATTCAGTGAACAGACACATAATATTTAAGGCTGCCACACCTTCACAATACCAACCCCACGCACTGACTCCCGGCCAGGCTAACAGCAAGTTCAGAGGTAAATTAGCTTCGAGGAATCACCGATTCGATTCCCCAAAGAACACCCATGGAAACTACTCTTCATATTAGTTCATTGAGTCGTAGGCTAATAACTAATGAATCGAACAGCATAAATCTAAAGCAGACCTTGTCCGTTCTTCTTCATAATACTCCCCCTCATAAGAAAAGATTTAAGAGATGAAGAAATTAGATCTTTTCCTTACACCATACGGGACAAGGTATCTGCAGTTATATTACCTAATCCTTTAATGTGTCTAATTTCAAGCTTATAAGGTTGTAAGGCTAGTGCCCAGCACATCAATCTTTGATTTTTATTCATCATGCGATTCAAAAACACTGATGGACTGTGGTCACTAAAAACAGTTATGAGTTGTACTGCACTGCTTAGATATCAAATTTCTCCAGGGCTAATATTAAAGGCAATAGTTCCATTTCAATGGTTGAATAATTACGTTGTTGCTTATCAAATTTACATGATGAATAACACACTGGTAGAGGAATGTTATCCCTGTTCTTCTGTAACAGGACTGCTCCAGCTCCACAATCACTCGCATCTACACACAGGATAAATTGTTGCTCGAAGTCTGGAGTCTGAAGGACAGGGGAACTTGTGAGAAATCCTTTCAGTTTGTCAAAAGCAGACTGGACAACTTGGAGTCCACTTGAATGCCGTCTTTGGGCTTAATAGGTCTGTAAGAAGGGAGGCCACAGTGGAGAAGTTGGGGCAGAACTTCCGGTAATACCCCACCATGCCTAAAAATCTCATAACAGCCTTGCATTTGTCAGGTGTTGGAAAGTTGTTGATAGCCTCCACCTTAGCTGCTACCGGGACCACCTGACCACCACGCAATACACATGGCCTAAGAAGGTGATCTTGACATGTCCCTACTCACTCTTCAGTAGATTTATGGACAGCTCAGCTTCGTCCAGACGAGCAAGCAGTGCCCGAATTCTAACAAGGTGCTCCTCCCATGTGTTGTAGATTACAATGTCATCCATGTAGACTCTGACTCCTAGCAGGCCATTGGTTACCACATTCATTAGGCGCTGAAACGTTGCCAGCACGTTGCACATGCCAAAAGGCATCACACGATACTGTAATAAGCCATGGGGTGTAATGAAGGCCGATATCCCACTTGGTAGTAGCTCTTCAGTAAATCAGGGAGCTTACAAACTTTGCACGGCGAATGGAGTCTACGATATCGTCAACTCGTGGAAGTGGGAAGGAGTCTGGTACAGTGATTGCATTTACTTTGCGATAGTCGGTGCACATGCGTAGGCTCCCATCAGACTTTGGCACCAAAAGACAAAGCGATGACCAATTATTCTGGCTTGCCTCAGCCAGACCATGTTCAAGAAGAAAGTCTACTTCTTCCTTCAGGATCTTCCTTTTTCTCTGGATTCATCCGGCAGGGTCTTTGCCTTACTGGCTTTGAACTGGATGGCAGTTGGACATCGTGCTGAACAAAGGTACACTGCCGAGGGACGTCTGTGAAGAGCTAGGGAAAGTCTTTGAAGAAGATTTGCAATATCCTCAGCCTGCTCCCATGGTGGGTGCTGCAATTTATCACAGATATTAGCCATGACTATAGTGTTAGTCAGTTCAACATCGTTCCCAGCGTCATCCTCCTCTGATAAATGATCCCTTTCCTCCACCTTATGCTTGACAACTCTGAACAGTGTGTTTTATGTTATCCCTGGTGTTGCACCTCTTCAACAAATTGTTATGTACTTTCGTCTCACTTTTCCGTTTCCTGGAGTTTCGATTATATAATTAAGATCATCTGCTTTTAATTTTACTTCAAATGGATCAAAGAATTTTGCTTGTAAGGGACTTTTATGAATAGGTAAATAGGCTAGAACCCGATCACAAGGTTAAAAGTCCCTAAGAACTGCTCTGACATCATACTTTTCATTAATCTTAATATAAGCTTTAGAGAGACTTTCTCTGGCCATAGCACATACATGCTTTAGTCTGTCATTAAACTGCTTAACACACGACATCAATGTAATAGGACTGTTTTCATCATTCAACCAACTTTTCTGTCAATAGTTTTAATGGTCCCCCTAACCTCATGCCCAAATATAAGATGAAATGGGCTGTATCCCAAGGATTCTTGTACACTATCTCTGACAGCAAATGTAATAAGTGAACTCCTCATCCCAATCTGAACTACATTCAAAAGCATATTTGCGTAACATGGACTTTAAGGTTTGGTGGAACCTTTCCAGGGCTCTCTTGCGAAGCAGGGTGGTAGGCTGTGGCAAGGTACTGCTGCACTCCCATCTGTTGCATAACCTGCTGGAATAAACCAGATGTAAAGTTTGACCCTTGATCGGACCGAATCTCCTTTGGAAGGCCATACTGAGTAAAGAACTTTGTGAGAGACTTAGTGACATTTTCTAGCTACGTTTCTCAAGGGTATTGCTTCGAGATATCAAGAGGTTGTACGCATCAGAGTCAACAGGTACTGATTGCCACTTCTGGTTTTGGGTAAAAGGCCTACACAGTCTATAATTAATTTGCTAAAAGGTTCAGGAAGGACAGGAATGGGATGAAATGAGGCAAGTTGTATTACTTTTTTTATGCCAAAGGCCAGGAGCCCGGAAATTGTTCCTTTCAAGAAAAAAAAAAAATAACATAGCCAAATTCAAGATCTGTTCATTTCGAGATGCCTTGACACACTGCGTTGACACACTGGAGATCATAGGAAGTAGGAAATACAGAAGACAGTTCCAGAGTTGATTGATAGGGAGACAGATATAGAAAGAGAGAGATATATTTTAAGTGGCATATAACGTTGCATAGGGAACGGCTTGTATATAGACTGACAGAGTGATAGATATATGCCGAGAGAGAGATAGACACACTCCCAGCTGCCTTCATGAACCCAACACAATTACAAGTTTGCGCTAAAAGTTGACATGTTGACACTTCCATGGCAGAGAGAGAGAGAGAGAGAGAGAGAGAGAGAGAGAGAGAGAGGATGAAGAAGGGGACAGGAATATAGGATGAAGAGGTAGAGGGTCTTCCGTCAAGAACATAATACAGTAATATATATTTTAATCATGTAACAATTCAGGAGACAGTTCATCGCTAAAATTACCCCCGAGTAAGTACTGTGAAACAGTATGCAAAACCATATCAAATGTGTCACTGTACAAAGGAAAGCCTACACTGTATAAGTAGTAAAGTTTGCTGAATAGGGAATGTCAGGTGTGTTGCAGAAAGATGTGTATAGGTCCGGTGTAGCGTAAAGAATATTATTTTAGGCAACAACAGGTGTAATGTAGGTGTGGATGAACAGGTGTGGGTCAGGTGTTGGCTGTGAAATATGAGTGAAAAATGTTTATCAAAAGGAAGGACCTGTAAGTAACTCTGTCAATGGTCTGGGGAAGCATGTGTCAACTGTTTTTGGAGAGTACGTGTTGTGACAGGTGTTTGCAGGGAACTTTTGAGTGTAGTGAAGCTTTTTATCGTTAATTAGGCAGGTGACAAGTGGGAAAGGAGGAGGATGAAAGGTAACAGGTGTTGTTGCTCTAAAGCCTTCATTAACAGAGTTAGTCTTTTCTTTCACCGACTCTTATTCATCGATATCCTTCTGAAGTGTATATGTAGTGCCATCCATTTAAGTCTGACCCCCTCCTACACCTTTACACCCGCTTCTCCCACAAAACTCACGTAATAACATTGTGGCACTACAAACTTTTGATCTGGCTGTCTCTCTCTCTCTCTCTCTCTCTCTCTCTCTCTCTCTCTCTCTCTCTCTCTCTCTCTCACACACACACACACACACACACACACACACACAGCCATAAAAACACAATACCATCACCTATATACTCGCCATTGCCACACTCTTACACAAAAACATCCCTTTCTTTTCAGCAAGACGTAGCTCATTCTGTCATCTTTCCTCAGTATTCATGGTCTCTCTTCTCGCTATTTTTCTTAGCGAGATCACGTTACGTATCTGTTATAACTAGGTTGTCAGAGGGCGCGCGTGCTGAACTAACTCAGTGTATTAATAAATCCTGCTGAATTACTCTGTACTGGGTTTATATTCTGCCCTGTGTCAAGCTCAGTGGGGTGTGTATTGGGGTGATATTCTGTCCTGTGTCAAGTATAGTAGGGTGTGTATTGGGGTGATACTGTGTCCTGTGTCAAGCATAGTGGGGTGTGTATTGGGGTCATATTCTGCCCTGTGTCAAGCATAGTTGGGTGTGTATTGGGGTGATACTGTGTCCTGTGTCAAGCATAGTGGGGTGTGTATTGGGGTGATACTGTGCCCTGTGTCAAGCATAGTGGGGTGTGTACTGGGGTGATATTGTGCCGTGTGTCAAGCATAGCAGGGTGTGTATTGGGGTCATTCTGTCCTGTGTCAAGCCTAGTGGGGTGTGTATTGGGGTGATATTGTGCCCTGTGTCAAGCATAGTGGGGTGTGTATTGGGGTCGTATTCTGTGCTGTGTCAAGCATAGTGTGGTGCTCCAATGACAGTGTAAACAAGGTGTATCCAAAAGTTTATGAGCAGCGACATGTTTCTGTGACAAAGAGTGAATGGGTTATGGTATAGTGTACTTACAGTAGTGATGATCGGGGCCTGATAGAGGAAATGTAAGTTAGTCTTTGTGTGATGCCTTTTCTTTCTTTTCTTTACAGGTGAGTGACGGTAATGAAGGAGGTTCTATCATCGTGTTGGTCGCCATCGTATCAAGGTAGGTAACCGTGAGTGTGGAAAAAGATATAAACCTTTTTACCTGTTACCTCACACTTACCCCAACGCTTACCTGTTGCATCACGGTTACTGCAACATTTACCTATTACCTTACGCTTATCCCAACACTTACCTGTTGCATCATTATTAGCATTACAACACAGTATCCAACACACAGCTATTAACATTACACCGGAAAAATACCCTGTAATATTGATGGTGTTGTTTGTACGGGACGATTGTTGGAATGTGTGTGTGTGTGATTTCCTCGCAATATTTCTATCCTGGTTCAGGTTGTACTGGATGTAATTAACCTTATTTGGTTGTATATTGGCAGGAATGTGTGTGTGTGTGTGTGTGTGTGTGTGTGTGTGTGTGTGTGTGTGTGTGTGTGTGTGTGTGTGTGTGTGTGTAAGGGGGATATGATTGATAATTGTTGTGGTTGAGAAAGAAAGGGGGCGGGGGAGAAGAGCCATATGCAAAATGCAGTTTGGGGAGAGAGTGTGAGAGGGATGAGGGGAGAGGAGAGGAGAGAAGAAGGGAGGAGTGGAGTGGAGTGCAATGGACGGTATGGGAGACGAGTAGAGAAGAGAGGAGAGGAGAGCAGAAGAGAAGATTGGAAAGAAGAGGAGAAGAGATGAGAGGATACGATAGGAGAGGAAAGGATGAGAGAACAGAAGAGAAGACAGGAAAGGAGAGAGGAGAGCGGAGGATACCGGATTAGGAGAAGATAAGGAGACCGAGAGAAAAGGGGGCATCAGAGGTTGGAAGACGAAGTAAGTGAGGGAAAATGTCATTTACGATGATGAAAATGCAAAAATGATAAAAGGAAATGCAACAGAAGGAAATGAGTACAAGGCAAGGAAGGAAAGATGCGTGGAAATAGACAAGGATGTCAGGAAGAATGAACGGAAGGAATTAGAACAGATAAAAAGGAAGGGGAGAACAGGAAGACATAGGGACTCTTTACAGTAGGGTGTGAATTGGACCGAAACCAATTGTGCAGTGGTGAAGGTCGGGATAAACACTGCATGAAGACCAGGTGCTTCAGTGGGTCACGTTCTGGCCACCCTGGTTCATGTTACTTTTCTTCATTCATTTTTATTACGTGGAGATGGTCGTCTTTTTGCAGCTTCTTCCTCGATGGCAGAATAAGACAACACTATACTCCTCCACATCCAATTCACAGCACTTCTTCGTGACTAGCACCATATTCCTGAATTAATCTCTTGTTACTGTCCAGCAATCAGGGTGGAGGGACGGCAGTTTTACGCCAGGTTAAGATGAACAGAGTATAGGTGGCAGTGACGCCGGGAATGTAAGCCAGTGAACCAACAACTGACAGTGACGCCGGGAATGTAAACCAGTGAACCAACAGCTGACAGTGACGCCGGGAATGTAAGCCAGTGAACCAACAGCTGACAGTGACGCCTGGAATGTAAACCAGTGAACCTATAGCGACAGTGACGCCAGGAATGTAAACCAGTGAACCAACAGCTGACAGTGACGCCAGAATGTAATCCATTGAACCAACAGCTGACAGTGTCTCCAGGAATGTAAAACATTGTATCTTAGGCTGACAGTGACGCCAGGAATGTAAACCAGTGAACCAACAGCTGACAGTGACGCCAGGAATGTAAACCAGTGAACCAACAGCTGACAGTGACGCCAGGAATGTAAACCAGTGAACCAACAGCTGACAGTGACACCAGGAATGTAAACCAGTGAACCAACAGCTGACAGTGACGCCAGGAATGTAAACCAGTGAACCAACAGCTGACAGTGACACCAGGAATGTAAACCAGTGAACCAACAGCTGACAGTGACGCCTGGAATGTAAACCAGTGAACCAACAGCTGACAGTGACGCCTGGAATGTAAACCAGTGAATCAACAGCTGACAGTGACACCAGGAATGTAAACCAGTGAACCAACAGCTGACAGTGACGCCTGGAATGTAAACCAGTGAACCAACAGCTGACAGTGACGCCTGGAATGTAAACCAGTGAACCAACAGCTGACAGTGACACCAGGAATGTAAACCAGTGAACCAACAGCTGACAGTGACACCAGGAATGTAAACCAGTGAACCAACAGCTGACAGTGACGCCAGGAATGTAAACCAGTGAACCTCGGTGTTTTGTCCAGTCTGTATTCCAATGTACACCATCGGACAGGCTGGGTTAGAAGACGCGCTGGATCCTAGGCGACATATTAGGCTTCGTAACACCTCTTCCTTGGCGATCTAGTCTGTATATGTCTCATCAAAATTCTCTTGTATATTTTTACCGGGTTTATATGGACAAACTTTGCATAAATAACATACAAGAGGACAGTGGGGTGTAATGTGCTAGATAAATCGCTAAGGAAGAGATGTTAGTTATTCTTTAGTCCCTTAGAAGAATACAACCCAGTGTCCATTTCCAGCCTTGATGTGATTAGGCCTTTAGAAGCGAGGACGTACATGGAAAGGACATAAGTGTAGGAAGGACGGAAGGAAGGAAATAAGGAGTGAAGGAATAAGTGAATGAGGAAAGGAAGTAACGATAATTATTAAGGAAAGAAGTTAGGAAGGAAGGACGGAAGGAAAGCAGAAAGGAGGAAAGCAAATAGGGAGGGATGTAAGAAAGAGAGGGAGGAAGGAAAACAAAGTGGACGGCAGGCAAGGAAGACAGTAAGAAGACGAAAGAAAGGCAAGAAGGAAATGGAATACAAAGGGAAAGGAAGGACGAAGTATAAGAAGGAAGGAAGGAATGGAATATGATGAAATGGGAGTAAGAAACGAAGGAAGAACGGCAAACATGAAGGAAGGACGGACGGAAGGGAGATACGAAGGAAAGAAGGAATGAATGAATGAATGAGTGAATGAAGGAGGAAAGAGAGGAAAATAAAGACACGTTGAAGGAAACAATGGGGAAAACATAACGAGGAAGAAAGGCAGGCGAAGAGAATAAAGTGTGGGCCAGGGAAATAACAAGATGGATCCCTGTGTGACATATTGGTCTTGATCCTGGCGGGGGTGGGGGCAGGGGAGCAGGGGCAGGGGTGAGGGTGAGGGCAGGAGTGGAGGGTGAGGGCATGGGTGGGGTGAGGGCTGGGGGATGAGAGGTGGTGAAGGAGGAGCAGCAGGGGTGGGGGTCTGGGGGCGACAGGCAGGGTCAGAGGTAACGAGACACCGAAGGAAGTGAAAATGACAGGAAAAACGGAAGAGACAATGAAGGAGTGATGGAAGAAGGGAGGGGGAAGAGGAGCGAGTGAGTTGGTGAGAGAGGGGGAAGAGGAGTGAGTGAGTTTACACAGGATTACACAGGAAGGCAAACAGCGACAGACCTTATGGTCCTTTCGAGGCTGCTTGTTAGAGAAAACTATGACTACAAGATCTAACTCTACATGATGAAGGATAAGGATAGTTAAGCAAGAAGGCTCCCCCCACCACCAAACCCTCCAGGAAAAAGTGAGAAAAACCACCATGCAGCATGGAAAAACTGACATGGAAATTTTATAGGAAACACTGGAAAGGAAAAGTCACATTCTATAATACTTTATCTATAAGCTACCCGATAAAGTAACCTGAAGGAGAAAGTAAACAAATAAAATAATAGTTACGGCATGACATTATAAACCGGTACATTGAGTTAATGAGAAGTCTGTGGACATAACGTGGAAGCTACACTCTGCACAGTGTGGATGTTTAGGGGTGGTGCGGCAGCCTTGCCTGGCGCTTTTAAGGTAGGCAGCAGTCAATCAGGCCCTAGCTCCGTTTGCTCCACTGAGACAAGGAACTCTCCCATGTGGGACAAGTACACAAGTTTCATCCTGAAGCAGTGACCCCTGGTACATTTAAAAAATCCCGATGGTGGTCACATGATTAACAGGGACCCTCAGTGATACAGCCCATCACAGGTCGAATGTAAGAGTAGTGACCGTTAACTCCGGATTATCTGTGCAGATCCTAATCTGTGCTCATATTGCTTTCTTTGCATTGGGGAGATTGAAAAATATATAAGACGGGTGTCTTAGATAAAAGGGGACTGCACAGTGCACAGTGTGGATGTGCAATGCACAGAGTGGATGTTTAGGGGTGGTGCGGCAACCTTCCCTGGTGCTTTTTAGGTAGGCAGCAGTCAATCAGGCAATAGCTCCGTTCACTCAACTGAGACAAGGAACTCTCCCATGTGGGACAATACACAAGTTTCATCCTGAAGCAGTGACCCCTGGTACATTAAAAAAATCCCGATGGTGGTCACTTGACTAACAGGGACCCTCAGTGATCCACATCCCATCACAGGTCGAAAGTAAAAGTAGTGACCGTTAACTCAGGGTTATCTGTGCAGATCCTAATCTGTGCTTACTGTATATTACCTCATTTGCTTTGGGTAAATCGAAAACGTATAATGACGTGACGTGACGCTATGTTAAGTTTACGGGGTGTCCTATAGACACGAGGGGACTGCACAGTGTGGATGTTTAGGGGTGGTGCGGCAGCCTTGCCTGGCGCTTTTAAGGTAGGCAGCAGTCAATCAGGCCCTAGCTCCGTTCACTCCACTGAGACAGGGAACTCTCCCATATGGGACAAGTACACAAGTTTCATCCTGAAGCAGTGACCCCTGGTACATTAAAAAAATCCCGATGGTGGTCACTTGACTAACATGGACCCTCAGTGATCCACAGGCCATCACAGGTCGAAAGTAAGAGTTGTGACCGTTAACTCAGGGTTATCTGTGCAGATCCTAATCTGTGCTTATATTGCTTTGTTTGCACTGAATAAATTGAAAATTTATAATATCATGACGCAACACTATGTACGGGTACATTGTTTACGGAGTGTCTTGTAGACAAAAGGGGCATGAACTTACATGTACCGTAGCTATAAAAAGCAAGTTATTCGGACAGAAAAAGAGTCAGCTGAGGATTCTCGTGCAAATACTTGTCTAATTTGTTTTTGAATGTCTCAATTGAGATACTGTTCACGGTATCTGAGGGTAATCTGTTCCAGATATTTACAACTCTGTTAAAGAAGAAGTATTTTGCTTCGTGGGATTGGAATCGCTTTCCCATGATTTTGCAGCCATTACTTCTGGTTTGACTCGACCGGTCTATATCAAAATATTTATTCATGTCTAAGTTATCATATCCCTTCATGATTTTGAAAACTTCAATAAGGTCCCCTCTTAACCTGCGCTTCGTTAGGTTAAATAATTTAAGTTCTTCAAGGCGTTCCTCATATGGTTTGTTTCTAAGTCGTGGTATCATTTTTGTGATTCTTTGCTGAATTTTCTCTAATTTTTCAATGTCCTTTCTGTAGTTCGGAGACCAGAATTGCACACAATACTCAAGATGGGGGCGCACTAGCGAGTTGTACAAGGCAAGTATGACTTTTTCCGATTTAAACTCGAAAGTTCTTCCAATAAAACCCACTAGCTTGTTTGCAATTTTTACCGCATCGGTACAGTGCTGGCTTGGTTTTAGGTCATTTGATATTATCACACCAAGATCCTTTTCACTGTCTGTACTTGATAACTGAATATTGTTCATTTTGTAATTTGCATGGACGTTGTTACTTCCAATATGAAGTACTTTACATTTTTCTGTGTTGAATTTCATTTGCCGTTTTTCTGCCCAGCTTGCTGAAGTATTAAGGTCATTTTGTAACTGCTGCCACTGTAATTTTGAAGTGACTTTACTGGTTATTTTAGTATCATCTGCAAATTTGGATACTTTACCATTTAGACCCTCATCAATGTCATTTATATAGATAATAAAAAGTATCGGTCCAAGTACTGAGCCTTGGGGAACGCCGCTGATCACATTATGCCATTTGGATTCCTTTCCGTTTATCACAACTCGCTGTTTTTGGTCTGAAAGCCAGTCTTGTAACCATTTTTGCGTCTTTCCTTTTATTCCATGTGCTTCTATTTTTCTCATGAGACGCTTGTGAGGGACAGTGTCAAATGCTTTCTGAAAGTCGAGGTAAATTATATCTACAGCTCTTGAGTCATCGTATGATTTGTAAACATCATGGAAGAAGTCCAGTAAGTTAGTTAAGCATGAACGACGATGTCTGAATCCATGCTGCGAGTCTTTTATTATATTATTTTCTTCTAGATAATTAACTATTTTATCTCTTATGATTTTTTCCATTAACTTGCACACTACTGATGTTAAGCTGATTGGTCTGTAATTTCCTGGGTGCGACTCATTTCCTTTTTTGAAAATTGGTGTTACATTTGCTAGTTTCCATTCGCGTGGAACTTTCCCAGTACTTAATGATTTATTGAATATGACAGAGAGTGGCAGCAGTAACTCATGTTTTGCTTCTTTGAGAATTCTCGGTGATATTTTATCGGGGCCAGGGGTTTTGTTTATGTTCGTACTATTTATGGCTGAAAGGATATCGTTATTATGGATAGCATAGTTACTAAGGACTGTGCTATTTGCTTGGTTTGTGGGTAACAGTAGGTTTCTGGTGGTGTTTTCTACTGTAAAAACAGACGCAAAGTAATCGTTAAGAATGTTTGCTATTTCGAAGAGGAGCGAGTGAGTTGGTGAGAGAGGGGGAAATAGGAGGGAGTTGTGGAGAGGTAGGGGAGGAGGAAGTGGTGAGGGAGGGAGGGAGTGATAGAGGCAGGGGAGAAGGAGGAACGAGTGGGTCAGTGAGGGTTATGCGGGAGTAAAGGTGGGTATTGAGGGAGTCAGTAAGGAAGAGACAGAGGGAGGGAGAAGAGGAGATTGCAGGGGAATGTAAAGGAGTGAGGGAAAGGGCGATAAAGAACTGTATTTTTGTTGACAAAGAAGGATTCGTAACACCATTTCCTTACCGATTTATTTTGATATTCCACCTTCAAATTCTCCTGTATGATGTCTGTATCTGGTTAGTAGCAATATACTCTGTTTCATTAACATGCAAAAGGCTATAAAGGTGTAATACGCAAAATAAATCGCTGAGAAAGAGACACTACGAACTCAATTGTTAAGCCGACAAGAACATGGCCCAGAGGCAGGGAGACAAGGAGAAGGCGGGGGGGAGGGGGCGAGGGAGTCAGGGAGAGGAAGGCTAAAGCATAAGGATGAGGAAATTGAAGAGGGAGAGAGCTGTGATATGAAGGGAGGGAGAGAGAGAGGAAGGGAGAGATAGAGGAATGGAAGATGGGAGAAGGAAGATGAAGGAAGGGGACTGATGTGGTGGGCAAGAAAGTTGTAGAGGGATGGGATTATGAGGGTAGGGGGAAGAGTGTGTGAGGGAATTTTAAAGGATGTGGGGAGGGAAGGAAAGGGTGGAGTGGAGTGGAGCGGGAGGGAAGGCTGAGGCAGTTAGGGAAGAGGAAGAGACTGAGAGAGTGGAGGCTGGATGGGTGAAGTGAAATGGCCTTTGGTTCCTTCTTCCTCACATAAAAAAAAAAAACACATCCAGTCCCAGGTGTCTTGACTAACCTATCATCGTTTGGGGATAGCAAGAAAAATATGTAAAATATCGCCAATATAGCAAAGGAGATAAGAATTACATATAATCTATGTAAATCTATCAGTCAGTCTATCACTCTCTCTATCAGTCTGTCAATATCTGTCTGTCTATCTGTCTGTGTATATCTATCTGTGTCAATCAATATCTATCTGTCTGTATATCTGTATCTATCTGTTTATCAATCTCTCTACATCTATCTATATTCCATATTTTTTATTGTTATTTGTGAAGCACTATTTCTGTGACACAATTTCTGCTGGATCCTGACCCTTGCCATGGACACAGTCATATATATCATTTACATCTGTATTTGTTTACTTAATTTTTAACATTGTTTTGACTCTTGCTATCGAATTTCACTTTACCATTCAATCATCTCCACATGTTCCTGACTTTAACAATAATCACAGTTGTTACAAGTAAGAACATTAACATATACAAATTCTCGGCACGGTGCTGACGCTAACAAAGTCTTCCATTTATTTTCCACTTTACAAAGCCATCCTGACCCTTCCACATTTAAGTAATCTCTTTTTTCTTTTTCTTTGCATGATCTGGACCTTTATTCACAAGGCAATTTCATTTTGTTCCCTGTTTTCTACTTTTTCTTTTTTAAATGAAGCCTAGCCACACTACAGTGACTTTAGTAAGTACTGTGCTATTGTCTTCACTGCATCTGCATGGATGTCACTGCCGAGGCACACTACAGTTACAGCTGTAAGGAGTACAGTGTCAATGGCGGTCATTGCTGCGTCTGCATGGATGTCATTGCCGAGAGTTCAGGCGAGGCATAAAATATCCGATATCCGGCCGTAAAAGTGTCTGCAGGGGGTTGCCAAAGCCACCTTCTGAACTGCCTCGTCAGCCCCCTTTTGAAGTGCCGCGTCAGCGCTGAACCAAACTCACGAACACAACACTAACACCTTTTCCCCAGTCCTGATGCCCTCGCTAGGATTTTATGGATTTATTGACGTATTTATATATAATGTATGGATTTATTAACATATTTATTTATATTATGGATTTATTGACGTATTAATACTCTACGGAATCATTGACGTGTTTATGTACATCTTATGGATTTTCTGACGTATTTATTTACATATTTATTTACATTTTAGAAATTTAATGACATATTTATTTAGATTTTATGGATTTATTAGCATATTTACTTATGGATTTATTGATGCTTTTGTATTTCACGGATTTATTGACGTATTTAGTTATGTAGGTATTTCCTCATATTAGATAGTGAGACACTGGATATAAGCAAGCAGTATGCTGATATTATTGTGTTTATTTTGGTTGTTTGGGTAAAGCTTTGACTTAACCCTTTGCCAAGTCCATACTGGCCAGCCTATAACGGCCATCTTCACAGCGTGTATTACCCCTGCCAAATACATGGAATCGTGTGGAGGCAACAGCAGTACATCATGAGACACCAGTGTACTGAAAGTCTTAATGGGACTTTTATGATTCCTTGATGACAAAACATCTGTCCCTTACTGGTATGTGTTTACCTGGTGTTAACACACACACACACACACACACACACACACACACACACACACACACACACGTCCCTTACCTGTATGCATTTACCTGATGTTAACAAGAACACACACACACACACACACACACACACACACACACACACACACACACACACACACACACACACACACACACGCCAGTTCCCTACCTGTAAGTATTTACCTGGTGTTAACAAGAGCACACACACACACACACACACACACACACACACACACACACACACACACCAGTTCTCTACCTGTAAGTATTTACCTGGTGTTAACAGGAGCGCACACACACACACACACACACACACACACACACACACACACAGTTCATGGTAATGAGAGGGTAAATGAAGTCCATTTTGGGGACTGGATTTACGAAGAGGTTCTGACGCCTTCACAGTCAGAGGTGCTTCCTAAGGTAAAGAAATCACCCAGTGATGGCAAGAGTACCTTTAAAAACACCTCACCAGATTGTAGTGGTAATGCAGTGGTAGTTTGGCCATAAATGACTTACAAGAGAAGACTGGCCTGCAGTTAGCATAATAAATCGTTATTGAACAAGTGTTAGGATGCCTGATATGTCACGTACAACAGTGCCCACAGTTTGAAACAGTGTAAACATATTATTAATCGCTGGCGTGCTTCTTGTCCCTGGAAGAACTTTGTATAATAAATCGCTATGGAACAGGTGTTACGAAGCCTGCTATGTCACGTACAACACTATCCACTGTCTGAAGCAGTGTAAACGTACTATGTATCGCTGGCGTACTTCTTGTCCCTCGATGAACTTTGCTGTGCCAGTCCAGTGCTTTCATTCCATCACACCGCCTACATGTTGACGATCTTGTATAGGTGGAGGGGTGGGGGTATATCGAGTGAAAGAATGAGAGAGGGAGGAAGGGAGGGAGAGGGGAAGTATTGGAGCATAAGGAAGACTGGGGAAGGAAGGATAGAGGAGGTATTGGAGTAGAGGGAAGATTGGGGAGGGAGGGATAAGAGGAAGAAGGAAGGAGGGAGAGAGGGAGGGAGAGGGGGAATATAAAAACAGAAGGAAGACTGTGGAGGGAGGGAGAGACGGAGTGAGCGAGGGAGGGAGGGAGAGGGGAAGTACTGGAGCAGAAGGACTGGGGAGGGAAGGGGGGAGAGAGGGGAAATATAGGAGACGAATGATAACTGGGGATGGAGGGAGAGGAGGTAGTAAAGAGAGAGGGAGGGAGGGAGGGAGGGAGGGAGGGAGAGGGCAAGCACTGAAACAGAAGGACTGGGGAGGGAGGTAGTGAAGAAGAGTTCTGGAGGCATTTTGGAAGAAGGATGATTGCAGTGCTGTCATTCCATTACACTGCCTCCATGTTCACGTCATTGTAAACAGTGGCAGGAATGTGGCTGTTTATCACACGGCATAGTTGACCCCTTCAGAACGATGATGCCTCTTTTACGCTGCGGCCACTTCTGAACCTGGCTTTGCCCGTGTGCTCCTGTATATCATTCTATTTGTGACTACTTCTGAACCTGGCTGTGTCGTGTATATCATTCTATTTGTGACTACTTCTGAACCTGGCTGTGTCGTGTATATCATTCTATTTGTAATTACTTCTGAACCTGGCTGTGTCGTGTATATCATTCTATTTGTAATTACTTCTGAACCTGGCTGTGTCGTGTATATCATTGTATTTGTGACTACTTCTGAACCTGGCTGTGTCGTGTATATCATTCTATTTGTGACTACTTCTGAACCTGGCTGTGTCGTGTATATCATTCTATTTCTGACTACTGAACCTGGCTGTGTCGTGTATATCATTCTATTTCTGACTACTGAACCTGGCTGTGTCGTGTATATCATTCTATTTTGACTACTTCTGAACCTGACTGTGTCGTGTATATCATTCTATTTGTGACTACTTCTGAACCTGGCTGTGTCGTGTATATCATTCTATTTTGACTACTTCTGAACCTGGCTGTGTAGTATATATCATTCTATTTGTGACTACTTCTGAACCTGACTGTGTAGTATATATCATTCTATTTGTGACTACTTCTGAACCTGGCTGTGTCGTGTATATCAGTCTAACACACTGTCTTTGTAAACAAGAGTAAGTAAATAGACACAGTTTTGTTATCTCAGCGTACTGTGGCATTTTTTGATTCACTTCCAGTAGTATACACTGTAGTAGATCTGTCTTCCTGTTTGTATATTGATCTTGCTCTCTGTTTATCCACCTTGTCTGTCTACGCACAGTATATATCGTTCCTTTTTCTGTTTGTCTTCTTATCTGTCTCCCTTTCTGCATTTCTGTGTTTGTCTGTCTGTTAGTCATTCTATCTATCTATCTATTGCCAGACGACTCAATCCCGTTTGGGGTGGCCACAAACAAATCGCCTCCAAGTCGCCCTGTCCCCCGCCATTTCACTCCCCTGCTCCCAACTCACACACCCCTCTCTCATATACCTCTCCACCCCATCTCTCCATCTCATCCTCGGCTTCCCCCTCCCTCTTTCCCCCTCCACCTCACTCACATACACTCTCTTCGTCAGTCTTTCACCCTCCATCCTCTCCACATGGCCAAACCACCTCAGTGTGTTCCTCATAACGCTTCCTATCACATCCACATCAACACCACAACGCTCCTTTATATCCTCATTCGTCAGCCTGTCTCTCCATGTGACTCCACAGGCTCCTCTTAAATAACTCATTTCCACGGCTCTCACTCTTGACTTGTGTCCTTCCAACAACGTCCAAGCTTCACTTCCGTATGTTAGAGTTGGTATCACAATACTGTCATGTAGTAACTTTTTCACTTCCATGCTCACTTCCCTGTTTCTTATCACTGCTTTCAAAGAACCAGCAACCAGTCATTCTTTATTCCATTATTTTTGGGGATCATGCCATTCTTTTTTTTTTTTTTTTCGTTTTCAAGCAATGGGTAAAGACAAGTTCAAGGACTTTGTATTCCATTTCCAACACAAGTCTCTTAATGTATTACCATACAGTACTACATTTCACGTTTCCCATGTACTTCGTACTCTCTCCAACACACGTCTCTCATATACTCTGCTCACTCCAGCACACGTCTCTCTCACGTACTCTGCTCCCTCCAGCACACGTCTCTCACGTGCTCTGCCCTCTCTCTAACACATGTCTGTCTCACACTCTTTGCTGTCTCACCAGTATACGTCTCTTTCACGCTCTTTGTTCTGCCTCAAACACAAGTCTCCCACACTCTGCTCTCTCTTCACCACCGTCTCCCCTTTCATTAGACAAGGTGTGTGTGTGGGTGTGGTGTAAGTTGTGATGGAATGCAGGAACCATAACACTTGCATACAGAGTGGAAGAGTGCCAGGCAAAAGTGGCCGTGAGAAGTGGCAGGAAGGAAGGAAGGAAGAGGTAAGAGGATTGGGAAAGGGGGATGGGTGAGGCTAGGGTAAGTGTTGGGATTACTGGGGGGATTTAGTGGGAGGCGGGAAGAAAATGAGGAGAATGAGGCGGGGATGGAGGATGGGAGAGAGCTCGGAGATAACTGGGAGTACAAAGTAGTACAAAGGAAAGCAACAGACCTAATGGTTCTTTCGAGGCTGCTTGTTACAGAGAAGACTATCGCTATAATATCTAATTTTACAAGTTGAAGGTAAGGATAGTAAAACGAAAAGACTCTCCCCCACCCACCAAACCCTCCAGTCGAAACTGGCAGGAAAAAGTGAGAAGGACCACCATGCAGCATGGAAAAGCTGACATAGAATTTTCATTGGTAAGACTGAAAAGTGGTAAACCATATTCTATCCTACTATATCTATGCACAACAAGTGTCAATAAGCTACAATAATCATTATCATTAATTACACAGTAAATAGTTTCGTCACGATCTGAAATAGAGAAAAACAACATACATTATTATTCAGTCATGAAGGTGTTTAGCTGGGGATTTGAGGCGAGATACTTATCTATGCGATTTTTTAACCCTTCGTTAGTCCGGTGGGGTGTTACAACACTCCACTACAAAAATACATGTAGTGTTACTAACATGTAAAATATATTCATACTACCGCTTCAGCATATCTCTGCAATCACTAACGAAAAGGTTGAGTGCCTTGTAAGTGGTGTTTATTAATTTATAAGAAAAAAATGCAATAAATTATAAGAGTAAAAAAATAGCAAATGGACTAATATCTCATTTACCAGGTAAACACGCACAGGGAAATATATTTTGTGATTTTTAACATCAGTATAATGATAAACAATATGCAAAAATAGGGTAAAAATCCAATCTATACCACAATATGATCTAAACGGTTAGTTTGATGGGTTGACTGGACACCCCAGGGGTGGGGGGGGGGAAGTGCCCCTCTCTCTCACTACAGCAGAGGCAGGACTACACCAATCCACATGGTCCCTCCCCTCACTGAATCAGGAGAGCACTGGAACGGAGAAAAATATTCGAATTACCGGCTACGAAATATGAGCTTTTAAAAAGATTTGGAGTGCCAGAACACCCCACCTGACTAATGAAGGGTTAATGTCACCACTGTACTGCAATCAACGACATCCCTGGGCTGTTTATTTCAAATGTTAACAAGCCCTTTAAAGAAGAAATGTTTGGCTTCATTAGTCTGGAAATGCTTTCCAGTAATCTTATACCCACTACCTCTAGTGTAGTTCGAACAATCAATCGCAGAATACTGTACTGGTAAACATCCATATTATCAGTTCCTTTAATAATCTTGAATACTTGAATCATATCCTCTTGTAGTCTGCACTTTGATAAGTTAAATAACTTGAGCTCATTTAATCGCTCCTCGTATGATTCGTTCCTCAGTCTGGGTATCATTTTTATTACTCGTCACTGCACTGTCCCTAATTTCTCTATCTTTCCTGTAATACGGTGACTATAACTGCACACAGTACCCTGGATGTGGATGCGCTAACAAATTGTAGGCCTACAGTGTAAGAATTATATTTCCAGATTTGAACTAAGCTGGTCTACCCATAAATCCAACTAGTTTCTTAGCTTTCCTTATAGCTTCTGTGCACTGCTTACTTGGCTTCAGATCATCTGTTACAATTATTCCTACATCCTTTTCATGGTTTACATTCATGATTTGAGAATGGTTCATCGTATAACTACACTTCATTTTTACTTCCAATATTTAGAGCTTTGCAGATATCAGTATTAAAATCCATTTGCCATTTTTCCGCCCAATGAAGCAATTTATCAAGATCCCTTTGAGTCAGTATTCTTTGTTCTGGGGTATCTACTCTATTACCAATACTCGTATCATCAGCAAATTATGATATTTTACAAAACACGCCTTCATCAATGTTGTCTATATAAATCAAAAACAATGTAGGACCCAAAACTGGGCCTTGCAGTACTCCACTTACAACATTTTTCCAGTCTGATTCCTTACCATTAATTACAACTCTCCGTTTACGATTCGTAAGCCAGCTTTCAATCCATCTTAGTACACTGCCACAAATACCACAGACAAAGAGTTTCTCGACAAGTCTAGTATGTGGAACTTTACCGAATGTTTTTTTTTTTAATCGAGGTGAATGACATCGACCGATTTAGTGCTGTCGTACATGTTGATAATATCAATGAAAAAATCAAGTAGATTAGTAAGGCATGAGCGCTTATTTCGGAGTCTGTGCTGAGAGTCTTTGGTGAGATTGTTCTGCTCTAAATGCTTGTCCAGTTTATCTCTAAATATGGTTTCTAACAACTTGCAAACGGCTGATGTCAAGCTTATTGGTAGGTAATTGCTGGGTTGAGATTCTCCCTTTTTGAATATCGGAGTTACATATGCCAATTTCTAACCACTTTGTAAGGTGCTGCTTCTGAGAGAGATATTGAATATACATGTTAAGAGTGAGGTTAGGGACAAGCATTACTGGGGAAAGTTAGTGGGGGATGTTGGTGGGAAGGGGGTGGGGTGAGTTGAAGGTGGGGATGGCTGGGTTGGAAGGAGATGGTGTGGGAATAGAAGAGAAGGTAATATGGAAGGGGTAAGAGTAGAAAATGCTAGGAAATTTAGAGGAGGTGCTGGGGGAAGGGAGGGTTTGTTGAAGCTGGGGATGTTGACAAAGGTTGGGAATGGAATGTGAGGAAGGCGATGATACAAGGAAGGGAAGGAGGAATCGGGGGACTTTAAAGAAAGGGAAGGTAAATGTTAAGAGATGGTATATACTCCAAGGGGTGGATTTAGAGATGAATGAAGGGTGAGGTTGAAGATGTCCGAGGGAATGGGAGGCTGGAGAGGGAGGGGGGGAAAGGGGAAAGCATCGGAGCTGATGGAAGACTGCGGGAGGGAAGGAGGGAGGAATGGAGGAGGTTGGAGGCTTCTGGGGATGGGAAAGCTGGAGTAATGGAAGGATGGAAAGAAGTTACAAGCATCTGGAGAGAAAGAAAGCTAGAGGGAGGGAGGGAAGTTGGAGGGACGTAGGAGAGAGAAGAGAGGTGCGAGGGACGGTAATGAGGGAACTGAATGTGCGGAGGGAGTTGCGGTAATGGACGCGGGTTTACCTAATGCCAGTCAGATATAGTCCTTGGATTCCATGCTGAATGGGTACTTCACTGGGATGTTTTGACACACACACACACACACACACACACACACACACACACACACACAAGGAAATTTGTAACCATGAAATGCCACTCTTAAAACAGTGATTCATAAACAACGAAGCTTCCTTAATGCACTGTAATACTAACGCTGAGATGAAAGCGTTTGATCTCTAAGTAATGGCGTGAGATACTGTAGCCAGGAAAACAGTTTATACATTACCCACTTGTCTCTTTGCAGGTGTGTGTTACGCTGATTATATTTCCTGTTTATATAGCCGAGTTTCCTTTAGTTCTATTGCCTTCTTTGATGCCTTGTGTTGTGGAAAATATTGAAGAACTGAGATGAAGAAATGCATGTGCTTATGGTCACCCTCCCCATCTCTCTCTCTCTCTCTCTCTCTCTCTCTCTCTCTCTCTCTCTCTCTCTCTCTCTCTCTCATCATATGTATTCAGCTTGTTCAGTATTCATTTGCCTGACTCACTCCAACTCAGCTCTATTTACACAAGACCCCATTCTTCAGCTAACCTTGCCTCACCCACTCTGCCTCACCCCTAACCCTGCCTCACATCTCAACCCTGCTTCACCCCTCAACCCTGCCTCACCCCTAACCTTGCTCATCCCTAACCTTGCCTCACCCCTCAACCCTGCCTCACACCTCAACCCTGCCTCACCCCTCAACCCTGCCTCACCCCTCAATCCTGCCTCACCCTTCAACCCTGCCTTACCCCTTAGAATGCCTCACCTCCCAACCCTGCCTCACTTCTCAACCCAGCCTCACCCCTCAACCCTGCTTCACCCCTCAACCCTGCCTCACCCCTAACCCTGTCTCACCCCTAACCCTGCCTCACCCCTCAACCCTGCTTCAACCCTCAACCCTGCTTCAACCCTCAACCCTGCTTCAACCCTCAACCCTGCCTCACCCTTAATCCTGCATCATCCCTCACTCAGTTACCATACATCCATATTTTTCAGGACCTTTCTCATAACCTCATCATCTCATCCAACCCTTACCTGACCCCTTCACACTCATCCCTACCTCACCCGTTTCTCACTAACCCCTACTCACATCCCCTCCACTTCACTCATCCCATAACGTCACTTGTTTTTCCACCGCACTCCCCCCTCTCCCCTCATTCACCCCTCCACTTCAGTCACGTCTCCACTTCAATCACCCCTCCACTTGAGTCACCCTTCCACCTCACTCACCTCTCAAAGTCACTCATCCATTGGCCTCACTCACTCATTCACACCTTTTTAACCCCTCAACGTTTCTCACCCCTCAGTCTTACTAACTTCTCCACTTCACTCACTTCTCCATCTCTCTCATTTCTCCACCTTACATGATTCTCCACCTCACCCACCCCTCCACCTCACCCACTTCTCCACCTCACCCACTTCTCCACCTCACCCACTTCTCCACCTCACCCACCCACCACCTCATTCACTCACCCATCAACCTACCTCACTCACTCACCCAACAACTCACCTCACCCACCACCTTACTCACTTGTCCATCAACCTACCTCACCCACCACCTCACTCACACACCCATCAACCTACAGTACCTCACCCACCACCTCTGTCACCCACTCATCAATCTACCTCACCCACCACCTCACTCACCCACCCATCTACTTACCTTATTCACTCACTCACTCACACAATCACTCACTCACACGCCCTACCTTACTTGGCTGGTAAACCTCTTGTTTACCCAAACTGACTCACACATTAATATTCAACCCACACACCAGAACACGTTAGTCTCGCTCCACTCCACTCTACTCCACTCCACCCTGTTCCACTCCTCTCCTCCCCACCCCACCCCACCCCACCCCACCCCATCCTATTCCACTCCACTCCACCACTACGACAGTCCAAGCTATTCCACTCCACTTCACAGCACTCCACTCCACTTCACAGCACCCTACGTCACTTTATAGCACCCCACTCCACTTCATAGCTCCCCACTCCACTTCATAGCATCCCACACCACAGCACTCCACACCATAGCACTCCACTTCACAGCACCTCACACCACAGCACTCCGCTTCACAGCACCCCACACCACAGCATCCCACACCACAGCACCCCACTTCACTTCACAGCATCCCACTCCACTTCACAGCATCCCACTCCACTTCACAGCTCCCCACTCCACTTCACAGCATCCCACTCCACTTCACAGCTCCCCACTCCACAGCAGCCCACTCCATATCAGAGCACCTCACTCCACTCCACTCGGCTGCACTCCGCTCCAGTCCACTCCACTGTAACCAACTCCACCCCACTGCACCTCAGTCCACTCCACACCACTCCACTCCACTTCACTCTGTTCCTCCAAGCTCACTGTCTGCATTCGCCTGTTTCTCTCTCTCTACTAATTTTAATTCCTTTGCTCATCCACCTTTTTGATACATATACCCCTTCAGTTCAAAGACGTTTTGTGTGTGTGTGTGTGTGTGTGTGTGTGTGTGTGTGTGTGTGTGTGTGTGTGTGTGTGTGTGT
The DNA here is from genome assembly GCF_032717465.1 of Coenobita brevimanus. Classification (NCBI taxonomy): domain Eukaryota; kingdom Metazoa; phylum Arthropoda; class Malacostraca; order Decapoda; family Coenobitidae; genus Coenobita; species Coenobita brevimanus. The sequence continues at coordinate 36,728 of NC_137001.1, forward strand.
GTGTGTGTGCGTTCATTATTGGTATCTCTGAGAAATCGTGTTCAGCTAAGGAGTGCCGTCACTGCAAGAAGTCGTCAGTAAGTTTAGTATAATCATGTGGAGCAGCAGGAATATAACAAAAATGCATCATCCTATTTAATTATCTCGCGCAGTATCTCCTTTACATCATCCCTAACCACCTACCAAGACATCAACCACGCAGAGGCATCGTTTCATCCATTTACTAACCCCCAACACACCCCTACTCATCTATATTAACAACTCCCTTGCATCAGCCACATCCACCCAGCATCACCCTGCCATTCCCCCACTACCTCCTCAGCACCCACATCCACCCAGCACCACGCCTCCACCCCTCCATCACCCACATCGACCCAGCAAAACGCCTCCACCCCTCCGTCACCCACTTTCACCCAGCACCACTCCTCCATCCCTCCGTCACCCACATCCACCCAGCACCACGCCTCCACACCTCCGTCACCCACTTTCACCGAACAACACGCCTCACGATTCCATCCCACCGTCACCCACATCCACCCAGCACCACGCCTCCACCCCTCCATCACCCACATCGACCCAGCAAATCGCCTCCACCCCTTCGTCACCCACTTCCACCGAGCACCACGCCTCCACCCCTTCGTCACCCACTTCCACCGAGCACCACGCCTCCACCCCTCCGTCACCCACTTCCACCTAGCACCACGCCTCCACCCCTTCGTCACCCGGCACACGTCTACTACCCACAGCATCAAACTCCGCTAACACACACACACACACACACACACACACACTGGGGTCAGACCTGGTTCCCTTCTGCCGTGCTTGTGTTAGGCCAGAATCGGAGAGGACTAAGGGGTTCTCATCCAATAGCCCAGCTGGTGTCTGGTCCCGCACTGTTGGTGATTGTGGCCAGGGACGTTACTCTCTGTGCCGGGCTGTTTACCTCCCACATTACATTTACTGACTCCATTGTTTAGGCTGGCAATGACGGTTGTCTGATGGACTGTTTTGGGTCGAAATGACGCTTAGAGGGCGGACTGTTTGTGGTGACAGTTGTGTCTGAGTCATGTATTGTTACGGTACCACATTACGCTTAGTGAGTGTACTGTTATGATAAGAGTTGTTTCTCTCACCCCTTCATTCGGTACTAGCTTATGCTTAGTGAATGCGATGTTATGGTGGGCGTTGTGTTTGGAAGTGATGTGTCCGGGTCGGAAATTACGCTCAGTTAGTATAATTTATGTTTGTGTCGTGAGCTACACTTACTATATACAGACTCGCATACACTTCCTCAATGGTCAGGCATTGCTCCTGTTCTTGTGTACATTACCAAGTCGTGCTGTGAACTGCACATGCTATATACAGACATGCACACACTTCCTCAATCATCAGGCATCGCTGCTGGTCCTGTGTACATAACTGAGTCGTACATAACGTACAGAAGTGACCGTCCTCACCCATGTGCAGTACATTGGTGTTGGTGAAGGAGGGCTTCGGACTGTTGGGTGAGAAATGACCATAAGAAAGTGTATTGTTCGAGCGGTAGTGTTTTGAAGTAAGAGAGGTCCCCTTCGTAGTCACTACAGTTTGTTTTGTCCTTGTGTTAATAGCTTCCATGTCTAGGATACAGGCATTTTCCGCAACGCTGCTGGTAAGCGTTGTTATCAGGTTATTGGACACAGATCAGGAGGTACGTAAGCCAACAAAATTATAACTGTACTGACTCTACCTTTTGGTGTGGATATGCGTTAACGGTGTTGGGGTTGATGTGGTTAGGCCACGTGTGGAATGTGAAACTGGCAGTGTGTGTGTGTGTGTGTGTGTGTGTGTGTGTGTCATCGAGGGAACTTAACAGGGGGCAAACATAACACATTTTATTTACAAACTGACTCCTGGGTGCTTGGTGAATGGCATGAAATTAAAAACACTTTCTTACATCATTTGATCAAAGTTTTTTTTCTGTTTTAATATATAACTCAGATCTTGCCAACTGATGCAGAGTAATGAATAGTTCAGTTGGAATTAGCAATAACTAGTATTTCATTATGTAAATGAGTATTTAAGGGACTAACTATTATATGTCTACCAATACCAGCTCATAATATCAGAATATCATAAAAAAGTGACTGCCAGTTAATTACCCGTCCCTCTTCCGAAGTGGCCAAGGACAAAAAAAGGAAAATAATCTTTTTTTTTTTTTCGCCATAACTCCTTTCAAATTCGTCACATCGCTATGAAATAAAAACCTAAAGGTCCATCTCTCAAATTTGCATCCTATAACATGCCCCATTACATCAGTGGTTCACCCCCCAGTTAGCGGTGGGGGTGGGGTCAATGTCAGGTGGGTCAGACTTTAAATTTCAAATGGGCATAAAATCGTTAACTTTCACCCGATCTGCTCCAAAAATGATATGTGACATCTTTGACTAGATATCCTGTTGTGTTTATACGTCAGCACTAAAATGACTGCCTGGGACGGGTTTGCTGTGCCTTGGCACCGCTTCTTGTTGTAACTGTAATAGTAAGACGGACATATATGCAGACAGCAGGAGCAATAGGGACGGAGAAAAGTTGAGCTGGTGTGTTCAGTGGGGACTTTATTATTCTTCTTATTCTTCTTCTTATTATTAGTAGTAGTAGTAATAGTAGTATTAGTATTACTACTACTACTACTACTACTACTATTGCGGAGCCCCCCCTCCTCTCTTTCACTTTCCCACATCCACTTTTCGCACATCCCTCTCACTTTCTGTCAGTCTGTCTGTTTTTCTGTCTGCTTCCCATTGCTCCTCACACCCCTTTGCCTCACACACTTGCGCCACCACAAACCACACTGTTTCCTCGGCAATTTTCCCACCATTCTCGCTTCCTCTCTGCCCGTTTCCCTAATTCCACACACTTCCACCTTTCCCTTGCCTCTTCCTCCTCTCTATCTCACCCTCACCTTGCCACATCCCCTCCATTCCATTCTCCAAACTCATTCTCCAGCCCGTGATAATAGGCTGTGTTTTCTCTCCTCTTAACCTTTTTCTACACAAGCTCTTCTCCAGTTCCATAATATTGTCTCTTGTTTGTTTCCCTGCTATTGTTTTATATTTCGTCTCCTTTCGACTTATTTCTGCCTTTCAAATGTTTGAAATATAACAGGAAATATGAAGGTGAATATGAAAGCGGTATTAATATACTAATAAGGAATGTATACAACCCACTGGCCATTTTACTGAGCATGGTTTATAACATGCTTCAGTGTTGTTTTGCTTTGTAGTGTTTTTCTGCCTCTACTGCACATATCCATCTCTTTCTCCTTATGTGTTTATCAGTCTAGCTGTCTGCATCAGTCTATCTATTTATCTATGTCTCTTTCTATCCATATAGCGGTCTATCTATCCATCTATATCTTTATAACTATCAATATCTATGTCTCTGTTTATCGATCTATCTATTCATCTATGTGTTTATAACCATCAGTATCTGTATCAGTTTATAGATCTATTTATCCATCTATATCTATATAACCATCAGTAGCTTTGTCTTCGTTTGTCGATTTGTCTATCAAGCTATCTGCATCTGCTGCCTGACGCCTCATTCTGTGCGGGGTGATCGAGACAAAAGGGCCTCCAAGCATTTCAGCCACTACTCAGTAACCACCTCAAGCATCGTCCACGCTTCCCTGCTGACTTTAGTGCTGGAACTAATATACTATCAGACAATGTTTTCTTCATTTCCGCGCTTATCGTACATTTCATATTCCTTCTCATTACTCTTAACTTCCCTGCCACGGCATTGGTATTCAACCCTTTTTCTCATTAAATCGTTTCAGTGAACTACCATGTTCAACTATAAGACCTCTTAAAACTTGAAAACGGCGCATTTCCTATTTATGTATCGTTCATTTCCTGACAAAATCGTATCTCTGCCTCTTTTAAACACTGTCACTTTGTTATTTCTGCATTAGCGCTTTAGTTATGCCTTCCTCACACACACCACCTAATTTTGTCTGACTGCAATTTCCAGTACACATCTGCTTTTAGCACAGCATCATTTACAAACAGCCTACTTCAATATTATAATGGAAGGTTTGGCTCTGATGATACCGACAATTTACAAGTCATTTTTTTCATCATCATCCCCCTTATCTTGTCTCTGTCCTCGCTACTGTAAATAAGGTGGGCAAGGATAGAGACAGGTAAGTGATAATATAAAATAAGGATAAAGTGTAATCAGAGTACTCAGGGTAAAGAACCGTATGTCTGGTCCTTTATAATTCCATCGTCTGAAATTCTATCCCGTCACCTCCTGTTTCATATTATCCTTCCATCCGGCATCTATCTTTTCCACATCCCCTGCTTTAGTTTACAATACACCAAGTTTATATTTTCTTGTCTAAATTCCGGCTCAGTCCCTTCCTCTTGACTAGTTTCGTTGCATCTGCCTCATATTTGAAATTAATGCATCAGTTACTCCGTTCTTTTTAGTTCTTCTCTTTCGCTCTCGTTATTTCTGCCTTCCTATTTCCTTTCCCGTTTTTCTTTTTTCTCGTCACCTCTCCTTTCCTTCTGTTTCCTCTCAGCCATGTCCCCTCTTCATTCCTTCCCCTTTCCATTTCAGTAGCGAATATATCCGTGTATTTCCCTCCTCTCACTCACATCTATATCAGTTTTCCTGCCCTTCTGTTGACACCACATTTCTCCTTTCTTCTTTTACTCTTCATTATTCGCTCTTCTACCCTTCTATTTCTGTTCATTATTTTCTCGTCTCTTTCTCGTTCTCCTCCGTCGACTCCTTTCATTCTCCTTCCCTCCATCTTCATTCTTTTCCTTAATTTTCCTCTCGACCTTCGTTGCTCTTTTCCCCTCTGCTTTCTTCCATGATTTTTTTTCCTCTCATTTCCTTCCAGGTTTCCTCTCGTCGTCTGACTGCTAATTCTTCTCCCTTATTTTCTTTCTTCCTTGTTCCTTCCCTCTCTCCGTGTATATATCTTCTTCCATTTCTTATCTTTCTTTCGCTCTCCTTCTCTGCCGTTTTCTCCTAGTACTCTCTCTCTCTCTCTCTCTCTCTCTCATCAGGTAATAACAGCTCATCTGTGCCTGGAATTATAGATGTCTGTCTCGCTCCGGACTAATCACCAGCCACACAGGTATTCCAGGTGCATATAATTGACCCCTGAAAGAACTGACAGACAAGGCAAGTATACCTATATGCTGTTGTTTTGATGACCTTGGAGTGCTTGATGACGATAGTGGTGGTGTTGATGGTGATGATGATGATGATGATGGCGATGGCGATGGTGGTGGTGGTGATGGTGGTTAACTGGTTATGATAATGATGATTGTGGTGGTGGTTATGACGATGATGATGATGGTGGTGGTGGTTATGATGATGATGGTGGTGGTGGTGGTGGTGGTGGTGGAGATGGTGGTGGTGGTGATTATCATGATAATGGTGGTGGTGGTGGTGGTGGTGGTGATGATGATGATGACGATGATGATGATGATGGTGGTGGTGGTGGTTAGCTGGTTATGATGATGATGATTGTGGTGGTGGTTATGATGATGATGGTGGTGGTAGTTATGATGATGATGGTGGTGGTAGTTAAGATGATGATGGTGGTGGTAGTTATGATGATGATGGTGGTGGTAGTTATGATGATGATGGTGGTGGTGTTGATGATGATAGTGGTGGTGTTGATGATGATGATGATGGTTGTCGTGGTGGTGGTTTTGGTAGTGGTGGTGTTGATGTTGATGATGATGATGATGATGGTTGTCGTGGTGGTGGTTTTGGTAGTGGTGATATTGATGATGATGATGATGATGATGGTGGTGGTGGTGGTTAGAATGATGATGATTGTGATGGCCGTGGTGGTGTTTGTGCTGCTGCTGCTGCTGAGGAGGAGGAAGAGCTGACTGAGGGGTAGTGTGGAGAGTAAAGATGGGGGGGATAAGGAAAGAGGAGGATTAAGAAGATTAGCATTATATTAAAAATGTTGATAAGGATAAGGATGATGATAATAGTGAGGAGGAGGAAGAGGAGGAGGTTGAAGAAGAGGAGGAGGAGGAGGAGGATAGGAGGAAGGCGAGAGAAAGAAAGAGAAAGGGAGATGAGGAAAGAGAGTCAGAAATGAAATGAATGACAACAAATTAATGAAAGAAGAGGAGAGGAGAGGAAGGAAATAGAGGTGATGAAGGGAAAGTATGGAGAAGAGAGGAGGAATGGAGAGGAAAGTAACGTGGAAATGGAGGAGAGGGAGGAGGACGCGCAAAAAGAGAGGGAGGGAGAAGGAGGAAGAGGAGTGGCTGTGATGAGAGAAAAAAAAAATAATCACCACAGTTTTCTCCATCTTTTCTGAGTTGCCATGATTTCTGTTTATCTCTGTTGATTATTTATGTCCCATCTCCTTCTCCAGTTTCCTATGTTCCTTTTCCCGTCTTCATATTCCATTAAATATTTAGTTATCGTAAGTAAATAATGCAGAAATATTGAGAGTTTGCGTCAGTACATATTTATTTTAGTTACCGTAAACGTTAATCGCAAATTATAGAAAATGATCAGGAGCCGCATTTCTTAATAGTTTTGACAATTTAGGAAAAAATATTTCAATTAATTTGTATAAAATTTATTTCAACTTCTGAAGTAAGACAGAAGATCGTTTATTTTGTTTTTTTATTTTTTTATTTTAAGAGATTTTGTTGTAGTACAGAATGTACATAAAATCTGCATTAACACAGTCGTTCTTAGGTTGCGTAGTGGAAGGGAAAAAAAACTATGAAGAAAATACAAAGTTGTATGAAGTACTGCTGGAGATAAAGACAGAAGTGGGAAACAATAGGTGGATAATAATGGGGGACCTGATTGCCCATAGTAGAGAGGGTGAACAAGAACGGACAGATGGCACTGGACTTCACAGAAAAGACCCAGCTTAAGATAAAGAACTGGGAGCTGGAAGACCCAGTAACATGGAGTGGCAGAGGTATAGAATCAGCAATTGATTATATAATAATAAGTCATGAGGTTGAGACATATGGATGCAGAATATGGAAAAATGAGAATGTTGACATTTCTGACCATATAATGACTGGAATTACTTGTGGAAAGACAAATAGGCGAAAAGAAATAAAAAAGACACAATGGAGAAAGAAATGGGATAGAGCTAATGCAAATTGGCAGAAATACAGTCAGAATCTAGATAACCAGATACGTGAGGAAGAGGAGAAGAGAGGGAGGTTTATTAATGATTGGGAAAAAGACAGTAAAAAGGCCATAATTCAGGAGGCAAGAGGGATAATAGGAACAAAAATACTGAAGGTAGCAACGACAGGATTAAAAAGATGGTGGGACAAGGAAGTAGAACTAGCAATTGAAGACAGGAAGAGAGAAAACAGGGTACAGAGAAAATGGGGGAAAATGATAAAAAAACATGGAGAACAATATAGACAGGACTGGGAAAGAGCATGGAAAAGATATACAGAGGCAAAACAGACAGCAAAGATAATAATCAGTAGAAAAAATAGGAAAGTGGGAATAAAGAACAAGCTCAAAAACTAAATGATATGCCCCGAAGGGAAAGAGAAAGAGAAGGGTGGAAAAAGTTGAAGAGAAACCTTGGAGAAAGGGATGTAGAACAGTGTATTGTTAAAAATAAAGGGTAAAGAAACAGAAAATGAGGAAGAAATTAGATCCATTGTAGAAGGATACTGGAAGAAAGTAATGCTAAAAGACAATGAGGAAGAATCCACAGGGAATATTTGGATACATAGCGATAGCAAAGAAATGGGGAATGTAAGGATAGAAGGAAAAGATGTAGAAAAGGCTGTTAAAGCAATCAAGAAAGACAGGAAGAACAGATGGAATAATAGGTGAACTTATTAAATATGGTGGGGAAAAATTGACAAAGGCATTGACAAATCTGTTTAATAGTATCCTGGAGGAAGGGGGGGTACCACAGGACTGGAAAAGAAGTAGGGTGACACTTATACATAAGGGTGGAGGAAAAGCTAAGGAGGAAATTGGAAACTATAGGCCCATTAGTGTCATGAATGTATTAGCTAAGGTGTTTGGGATGATACTAAATGAAAAACTAATATCATGGTCAGAACAGTACAAAATAAGGGGAGAGGAACAGAGTGGGTTCAGGAAGGGTAGGGGAGGCCTTGAAAATGTTTTTGTAATGAAAGAGATCATAGAGAGGAACAACGAACAACGAAAAGAGTTATACCTAGTATTTTTAGACTTTGAAAAAGCTTATGATACGGTTGATAGATGTAAACTGTTGAAACTATTGAGACATATTGGGGTGGATGGCAAGGTAGTGGAAATGATAAAGAGATGGTATGAAGAAAATAAGGTGAAATTCTCAATAGGAAATATAAGCACAGGATGGATTAACAATAACATTGGTGTGCGTCAAGGCTGTGTGTTATCCCCTACGTTGTTCAACATTTATTTGGAAGAACTATTAGTAAGAATCAGGAAATCAGGCAAAGGAGTGAGGATTGGAGATTGGAAATTAGGATGCCTAGCTTATGCAGATGATGTAGTACTCATGGCGGAAAACAGGAAAGACACAGAAGATCTACTGGAAATAGCTGACAGATTTGGGAGGGAATGGAACCTAAGATTCAGTGCAGGAAAATGCAAGGTGATGGAATTTAATAACAGGGAGAAGAACCAGTGGGTTATGGGGAACAATGTAATGGAAATAGTAGATAAATACACGTACTTAGGTATAGAAATTAGTAAGGAAGGAATAGGAGGGGAGAAACAAAAAAGATTAATGAAGGGAAAGCTCGGAAGATGACAGGCATGATTATAAATGGAGGGTGTAGAGTGATTAACAAGTATAATGTGGGTAAGAGTCTGTGGAAAGGAATAGCAGTGCCTTATTGTCTCTATGGATCGGAAATAACAAACTACCGAGATGGAGATATCATGAAGTTAGAAAAAGTACAAAACATAGTGGGTAGATGGGGCCTGGGGGCCCCAAGAAGTACGGCAGTAGAAGCCATAAGGGGAGACATGGGCTGGAGCACATTCAAAGAAAGAATTGTGAAAGGAAAATTGGGGTTCACAAAGAAAATAGAAAAACTCAGTGTGGAAAGATGGGCTAAGAGGGTGCTGGAGGAAAGAGGGGCAAGATCATCGTGGGGGAGAGAAATTAACAGATGGAAGAGGAGAGAAAACCTGGCAGAGGTTTGGAGCCATATAGAAGGCAAACAAATTAAGAAAAAGACTGAAGAGAACGGATTGAACAGATGGAAAGCAGGGTTAACAGGAAAGGCGACTCTGAAATGGTATAAAAGAAAGCAAATACCAGAAGGGCTAAACTGGCATGTAGGAGACTGGGGAAGTAGACTGTTAGTTAAAGCTAGGACAGGTACTCTGGAAGTGAATGGTAGAAACAGAGAGGAACAGGACATGAACTGCAAATTTTGTGAGGGGATAAAAGAAACAATAGAGCACCTAATTGTTGAATGCAACAACTACGAAGAGCAAAGGGAGAAGTTAATAGCATCGGTAGTAGCGGTGATAGGAATGGAGGAATGGCAGAGAAGACTTGAGGAAGATGGGGGGATTTGTACAGTACTGGGACTATATGGGGATAAGGAAGAAACAGGGAGAATAATGAAGTTTGCTAAAATATTCTTAACACAATGTTGGAAGAAAAGGCAACAGCAAGAAAGACAGTAAATAAACATATAAAAAGGTAACGGAAAAAAATTGGATGAAGTGTGATCAAGAAAGGAGAAGAGGATAAGGAGCAAGAAGAGAAGGAGGACCTACGAAGTGATACAAAGCGACAGAGGTCACAAGAAGAAGAAGAAGAAGTGTGTGGTATTTATTGTGTCTCTTCAAACCAGCCCTTCAATATCGCCTATGGTGTGAATGGAGGACTTTGCGGGTGTGTGGAGTGTGGTGTAGGTGATGAGGTGCCGGAAGTTTAAAGAAGTCAGTAGAAGGTAAGGGAATATGAGAAAATAGGTGTTTTTGCTGAGATGTGGGAACATTGGAACTCTGCTGGTGCATGACTTAACCCATATGATTTTAATCCGTGCCTCAAGGAGTTTGGGTGTGTTGTGGTGTGTGTGGTTTGTGATGGAGATGTGGAGGTGGTAGGAGGTAGACGTCGAGGGAATTTTAGGAAATATGAGAAAATAAACTTTGTTAAGATGTTGATATTTACGTCGTTTCCCAGCCCGCTTGTATTGTCATTGCGTCTCTTTAAATAATCCTGTTATGCTGGGTGTTTTTAGGCTGACTTCTCATCCCAGAAACACAAGCTGTTGAGCTGGTGTTCCCTTTCGAGACCGGAGCTAGAACACACAACGAGAAGAGCATGACTTAAAAAATCTGGACAACCTTACACGTGTATTATCTCAATTTCCACTCACAGTGTACAATATGAATGTATCACACAGTACACTATTCAGTCTCAAACACACTAGGCAGACTAGAGGGCTCTGACTGGACTGTTATACATAGCATATAATGTGAGGATAAGTATCACACAGTGTACTATTCAGTCTCAAAGACCCTAGACAAACACAGTACACAATATGGACGTATCACAAAGTATACTATTCAGTCACGAGTACACAATATGAACACCAGTATCACACAGTATACTATGCAGTCACAAGGGCACTAGACACGATACACAATATGAACGTAACACACGGTATACTATTTAGTCACAAGGGCACTCGACAGGCACCGTATACAATATGAACACCAGTATCACATCATAGTCAGTCACAGCAACACTAGGCAGACTGGAGGGCTCTAACTGGGTTGCAGGAGTCTGGTGCCCTACAAGTGTTGGCCACATGTGGGAGGGGTCCCGTCAGGTGTTCCTTCTCACAAAAGCTGCGGGACAACCATCAGGGGCGACGTCGTTTTCTGTGGGCTGCTGCTGGGCGTGGTGAGAGGCCCTCTGCTCGTGTGGCCTTGCTGAGAGGTCTGGTCCTTGGGGCTTGGGCCACACAGAGAGAGTAGGTGCACTTGTCTGCGCCCACGCTGGGGAGGTTGCCATCATCTGGGGCTGGGGAGGTCACATCCCGGGGTTGCAGGGGCACCTCTGGGAGTCCTGCATCTGCGGTCTCCCTACCATTGGGCCACTGTCAGGGTTGAACTGCAGCTTCACTGCTGGCAGGAGTCCATCAACTGGTCATCTTGCCCAGGTGCCAGCTGTACTGCACACACTCCCGGGGCCACCACGAGGCTTTGTTAAACCTCCTCCAGATGGGAAAGTTCCTCCTGGGGGCTACCTCTGTGGGGAGAAACGGAGGAGCGTCCTGCACGGCTACAGGAGGGGTGAGCCAAGCAAGGGTCTTCCTCCACAGGGGAAGTCTCAGGGGATGAGAGACTTTGGTGGGGTGTCTCTCCCTGGCATGGCTGATGGCCATCGCTGAGGTCCCACAGGCAATGGAAGGAGAGCGGCTGCTTGCTGTCCTTTCCCCATCGGTGTGGATGGAGGCCATCACCAGGGCCTGACTTCCTTGCAGGACCGTGGGTGAGGTGCGGCTGAAGGCCGTCACCAGTGTCCTGCACGGGAAGTGGCAAGCAGTGGAGGTGTGGCTGATGGCTGTTACCACCTGCAGGTGCGGCTGAAGGCCGTCACTGAGGTCCAACTCCCAGAGGTGGCTGTAGAAGGAGAGGGTGCAATACCGTCTCTCCCCAAGTATGGCTGTCACTGGTTTCTGCAGGAGAGGGGCAGGGTTGCAGCAGTTGAGTGTCTGACAGCCGTCTCTGTGTTTGTGTGGCTGAAGGCCGGCACTTGCTTTGTGCAGCTAAAGGCCATCACAGCTTTTGTGAGCTGATGGCAGTCACGTGGGTGCTGCTTGGGACTGAGTATTCAGTCCCACCCCAAACCTGGCGAGGGCTGGTCCGGCTGGAGGGTAATGCACCCGGACTGCAACGTTCCTGCTGGGTCTGTTCCGGGGAATAAGGGCACAAGGTAGTCAGGGACATAGGCCCATACTGCCTGGGCAACGCAGGCACCCTCAGAGCCCCTCCGTGGTCTCCTGGGGGGGGTGTCGCCATGTCCCTGTGATGCTCGATTGCCATGGTGGGTATTTCAAATCCCTTAAAAATTCGTCTGTAGTGGGGTTATGGAGGTATTGGGAGGTGTATGGGGCCACAGCAAGGTACAGGGAATAAAAGAAAATCATCAATCCGTTGAATATTGATGGAAGCTTCTTATTTTCTCTCTCAGATATGTATGAGTATAATGTATCTATAAATACCGTATTGTGTGTGTGTGTGTGTGTGTGTGTATCATTTTCCCATCATCAAGAGAACAGGATATTTTTGTCACAGAATTGGTCGATACTGAACAGGGACAGAAATGCTTAAAGCTCTCTTAACCCGCGCCGTCCCGGCGACGTGAATTAACGTCCGCACATAATGTGTATTCATGTCCCGGCGACGTGAGTTAACGCGGCAACATTGCAAGGTCCCTAATTTGCACAATTTTCAGTTTTTGCGAGTGATTTTTGGCACGTATACACAGGACACCTTCCTCTATTCCTCTACAAGATGCCAAGCAGGGACAATGCCTTAAACCGCATAACCTCTCCCCCCCTCTGCACGCCATTGTCTCAGCAATTCACCTGTTACCAGTGACCTGGCCAATAAAGACATTCAGGGCCAGAGTGATTCCCCAATCGATGACAATGTGGAGGACAAAGTTTACATAGCATTAGAGGAAGAAACAGTCAGAAATGATGATCAGGTAATGTGGGAAAAAAAACGTCATGAATGGTGATGAGTTAGTGAGTGAAACAATGCTTATAATGCCTATATTACTGTTTGAAAACCGATATACTTTTGTACTACATATAAATTCATACCAAGTAAATAAATAAATACTGTTTATGAGTGGATAAAATAGTTACTCTCCCGTATAACTCGTTTTCTTTGGTGCCAGCCTGTTAGAAAACCCAGTCAGGTAAGGAAGTACTTGTACCTAGATCGAGTATTTTAAACCTCAGGTGAGTGATTTCTCTATGAATTTTCGATGTTTCTCACCAAAAGCGGATGTTTGAGCGAAAAAAAAAAAGGTCCAAAAATGTCGGGACTGGGGCGTACCACTGCCCAGAAAACGTCGGGATGGGGCGGGTTAATTAAGAACATCCTCTTCACCATCAAAAGTGTGTTTTAGATAGCTATCTATAGATCCTGTTAAATTAGACTTGACAGGTGTGGTTATTAGCATAGCTTATATTGCTTAGTGATGTAATGTAAATGGTATGAATTAGATAAAAGAATTCTAAAAAGTAACATAGCCTGTGTAGCCTACTTGTATAATATGAAAGATATACCAGTAAATTTGCCTCCAAAATGGCATAGCCTGTTTATTCTAGAGATTAAATGTGTATGGTGCAGGTTAATGAGTGTTCATTCACTGTGATTTGTTTGACAGCGTAAAACAAACACACATCTTGCTGATGCCTGTTTTAATCGGTATTGGTGGTGTGATATGCCTGGGATGCTATATAAGCCAGGTGTTCAGCACATACTGTTTCATGTATCGGGAGAGAGAAGGAGAGAGATTATTTTTATCTGAAAAGAAATTAAAAGATATTCATTAAATAATATTGTTGGTAGTTTCTCATGGTAGGCAGATAATTCAGGTATATACTGTTTTTTTCTGTGAGAGTATAAAAGCATGCACTTTCAAAGAGCTTGTGTGTAAATCACACTTCGATTTTTTTTTTCCGTTCTGGGAAATAAGTTGAAGTGTTCACATGGAACTTGTTGACACACATGCACTTGACCTGATACAAAAAAGTGTTGTATGTTTGGATATGTTTTAGAGACAGCTGCACAAAGGTCTTCCTCCAGGGATTTTAGGATTGTTTAATTATTGTTCTTAATTAATGAGTGTTAGTGCTGGAGAGGGACACTTTCATACAGTGGCACCAGTATAACTACACAGATCAACTGCCTGACTCTCTCTGTCCATGAAAAAGCCAGCTTAGCCTGCAGCCCAGTGGTTTCACATTCAGATGAGGCTAGGACCACAACAACAATACTGAGATTAAAAATGTAATTTCTGAAAGATAGGTTTTTGCAGATAGTAAAAAGGGAAAGGGTATGATAGGGTAAACTTTTTTCAACACGAGCCAAAATTTGTTCATTGGAATGTTATGGAATGTATGTTTGAAAAAAGAAAAAGAGTATGATCAGGTACACTTTTTTTTTTTTTTAAACTTTTGCCATTGTGTCCACTGGAATGTTACAGAAAATATGTTCGAGAGAATGAACCGTCCTGACAGTACCCAAACTGAGATGAATAATTGAGTGAATATGCTTAATTGACTCTGTTTGCTACCAAGGATATATAGAATATACTGTACTGATAAGAAGTAGGTCTACGTGCCTTTAGCTGCTATTACAGTTAAGTGGAGAATATACTTATAAGAACACAGTTCCTACTTTGTATGATCTAATGAAATACAATACAGTACAGGTATAAACCAGTTTGTGTGTGTGTGTGTGTGTGTGTGTGTGTGTGTGTGTGTTCGACTCTGGGCAAAGGCTTCAGGGCCTATATCTTGGGGGCAGTAGCCTATCCCAAGGCCCAGTAGTCCTCCTACACCTCCATATGTCACCACTTCGGCGCTAACACCCACCGTCCATATTGAATACATGCTAGGGCTGTCTCATACAGGACTGGTGTATTGGTATTAGCTGGGGTATTTTTACGACATGTCAGCGGGTCATCTGGTAGATCAGGAAAGTCTGCTTTTTATGAAATTCAAATCCTTAAATTGACCCCTAACAGGCGGGCGATGTTACGTAACGTCTGTGCTTGAGGAGGCGGGCGACATTACTTAACGTCCGGCCATTCTCGGTCCTAATTTATTGATGAAATTGGGTGATCAGGCATCCTTGTCACCTATTGTCTTGCCTTCTACTCTCCCAAGCCTTCAAACAAGTAAAACAGAATTTCCATTATTATGTAAGCTGTAGTGTTATATTTGTTTAAATAAAATAGTATATACGTACATAAGTTTTATTGTTATAAGTGTTCAAGTACAATACAAACACATACACAAGATTTTGAAGACAATGAATAGTGAAAAGAATGCATAAATCATAAATATAGTATTCAGTGGAGAAGAAAAAGCAAATGAGTGAATGATTTGCTAGCCTTGCCCAAGGCGCACCTGGTGATAAGTTGCCTGCCTGTCCTCCTCCCTCACTCCTCCCCTCCTCCTCCCACAGCCAGAAGAGACATATTACCACGCATGTAACACCTCTTGCCTTCATTTTTCGTCCATTTTCATCGATTTATGCATGTTTAGGCTTATTCGTTGATACTTTATTTTTCCGAAAATATGCTGTCCCACACGGTCATATAATCGAGATGTTGCCCGCCCATAAGGGGTTAATGATGCAATGGGTTAGGTAGAACCCAGCATTCGGCTGGGTATCGTATACCAAGGTAGTTTTAACATGTAAAGTAATGAGATGTGTTTATCAGCCTTGGGTTCCCCCCCCCCAACCATGCCCTAAACCTCCCAAATGAGGCCAAAAACAAGTTTAAAGACAGTCTAAATGGCGTAACAGCTGTAAAAGAAGCTAACCTCAGCCTAACACTTGTAAATAGCTCACTAAAACCAACAAATAAAACCTGAAAAAAATCTATCTATCTATCTATCTATTGCCAGACGCCTCAATCCCGTTTGGGGTGGCCACAAACAAATCGCCTCCAAGTCGCCCTGTCCCCCGCCATTTCACTGCCCTGCTCCCAACTCACACCCCTCTCTCTCATATACCTCTCCACCCCATCCCTCCAGCTTATCCTCGGCCTCCCCCTCCCTCCTCCCCCCTCCACCTCACTCACATACACTCTCCTCGTCAGTCTTTCACCCTCCATCCTCTCCACATGGCCAAACCACCTCAGTGTGTTCCTCATAACGCTTCCAATCAAATCCACATCCACACCGCAACGCTCCTTTATATCCTCATTCGTCAGCCTATCTCTCCACGTGACTCCACAGGCCCCTCTTAAATAACTCATTTCCACTGCTCTCACTCTTGACTTGTGTCCTTCCAACAATGTCCAAACTTCACTTCCGTACGTTAGATTGGTATCACAATACTGTCATGTAGTAACTATTTCACTTCCATGCTCACTTCCCTGTTTCTTATCACTGCTTTCAAAGAACCAGCAACCTTTCTTCCCTGCTGTACCCTTTCAAGCACTTCACCCTCCAAACCTCCACCCTTACTCATCACACTACCCAAGTACTTAAACGTACTCACATTTTCCAATTCCTCACCATCCAACCTCGCTGTACATTCACTAACTTCACCTCTCTCAAAGACCATCACTTTACTCTTCCCTACATTCACCTTTAGATTCCGTTTCTTACACACTCTCCCAAACTCATCCACCAAGCCTTGCAGCTCCCCTTCGTCTTCACTCAACAACACAGTATAATCTGCAAACAACAGTACAGGGAGTTTCCAAACACTATCCTCTCTCACCAGGGCCACTCCAACATCCACTACCCTACCTTGTACCTCTTTTATTACCCCATCCATGTACAGATTGAACAACCATGGAGACATGACACATCCCTGTTTCAAACCAACTTTCAAAGAGAAAAATTCACTTAGTTCACCATCCACACGCACTGCAGCCTTCGCACCATCGTACATACTCTTCACAGCATTCAACAACTTCCCATCTACTCCATATATTCTTAACACTTTCCACAATCCTTGTCTATCCACCCTGTCATATGCTTTCTCCAAATCCATGAAAGCCGCATACAACTTCTTTCCCTTCTCTAGAAACTTTTCCACTAAAGATCTAAGAATGAATATCTGATCTACACAACCTCTTCCCTTCCTAAAGCCTCCCTGTTCTTCTCCAACTAATTTCTCTGTTCTTTCTCTAACTCTGTCTATAAGTATCCTACCATACACTTTTCCTATTATACTAAGAAGACATATGCCCCTATGATTACCACACACTTCTTTTTCCCCTTTTCCTTTGTACAAGGGAATAATTATACCTGACTTCCAATCCTCCAGGACTCTACCTTCCTCCCAGGCCAATCTGCACATCTTCCACATCCATTCTACTACTATCTCTCCCCCATGCTTCAGCATTTCACCACACACTCCATCAATTCCTGGGGCTTTCCCCGATTTGACTTTCTTCATTGCTTCCACAACTTCTATCCTACTGATTTCTTCCTGTCTTCTCACCTCCCTCCTTCTCCCAGCCATTCCCCAGCCACTTATACTCGCATTACTTCCATCCTCTATGTTCAACAATTCCTTAAAGTGTTCTCTCCATCTGCTCAATTTTTCTCCCTTCTCCACTAGTAATCTACCATTTTTATCTTTCACTCCCCTGTTAACTTCACTTCCACCCTGTCTTACTCTTTTCACTTCTCTCCAGAACATTTTCTTACAGTCCCTCCACTTTACACTCAAATTCCTTCCAACTTCCTCATCCACTCTCTTCTTACTCTCTCTTACTAATCTTTTCACCTCTCTCTTTCTTTCCACATATAACTCTCTCTTCCGCCTCTCAACTTCTTCCACGCCCCTATTTCTCATCCATTCATTGTATGCTTTCTTCTTTTGTGCCACAGTCTGTTTCACCTCTTCAGTCCACCACGCTGTTCCTTGCACCCCCCTCCGTCTTCTCTTCCTTCCACACACCACATCACATGCTGCACATATTTCTTCTGTAAATATCTTACACACACCTTCCACGTCTCCCATCTGCTCCAATTCATATTTGCCCAATCAAACTTGGTAAATTGTACCCCAAAATGACAATGTTCACCTCACCTGTGACCAAAACACATTGGCTAATACTGTTTATAAATCAACCTAAACTCACAATTTTAGTCTAAAATATAATGAAATCAGGAGAAAAAAATCAAAACTCATCATTAAACCAGGGTTTGGCCATCGTTAGCCGGGGTGTGGTGGTATTGTCATAAAAAAAACTTTGTAGTTACTTGTAGAGAAGTTATATATATATTATACTTGTGGACGAGCGGTTGTTATACTTGAGTAGCTTTGTAAGTAGATAATCTTCTTTCCCATTTGTCAAGCAATGACAGGAGAGGTAAAGAATAGTATGGGACTATTTTTATTTGTCTTGGAAATATTAACAGAGTCTCTCACTCACGAGTGAGTATGAGTAGAGTCCCTGTCTCCCTGTCTCGCTCTCTCTCTCTCTCTTCCTCCATGTTGCTAAGCCCTTCTCCCTACGACCTGCCTGTTCTATGGCTAGCCTCCATCTGAGCTCTCTTTCCTAAATTCTGGTGAAACAGGAGTCGTATCACGTGTGTTCCCTGTGGTTGGAAAGTTCTAGAAGCCTGTGTGTGAGTATGTGTGTATGTGTGTGTATGGTCAACAAGGCTTTGTTCACCTGGTGAATTGCTGACAACTAACTGCATCATTTCCTTACTGGCTACTTCGTAATCTGTCGTCAGCTTTTCCTCAGTGTAACTTGCAAGATCATTTCCCATTCCCGGGCTCGCATAGAGCTGTCTATCTATCTATTTATCTATCTATCTATTATGATTTGTAATTATAATTTGGAGTCCTAACAGTATTTGTACCCCCCTTGTTAAGCCGGGGTATCGCATCTAGGGGTATCGTATATCGGAGTATTACTGTATATATCTGAACTTTCAGACAGATGTTATCACAAGGTACTGTATGGCTAATAAGCATTCACACTAAGGTGTGGATCGTGTCTGAGTAAGCAAAACATGTTCATGTTGAGATGTTGAAGAAAATGATCTTAAGCACAGATGTCATCCAAATTCACTACTTTCCACCATAGTATAATCTTTTGCTATGGGTAATGTGATTTTTATTTTGTTTACATTCTGCAGATATCAGATACGGTAAGCATGTTGCAACTTGTAACTCGTGCCAGCGCTCTGATTTGTGCACTTTGCATATGGGAACAGTCTCACTTGATATCATCTAACAAAATCAGTCGTGTATAATTTCCCATTAAGATCATTATTTTTGGCCCAGCAGCCATCGTTTAAGTAGCAAATCTTACCAGTATTGTTTTTAAAGATGTTCAGTCAAGTGAACTAATATAACTTCAGTAAGTTTAGTGCTTTGATAATTTTAAGTATTCTATTTGTCTTTTTCATAAAAGTATTGGTGTTTTTTAAGGAAGCCTGCTTCAGATGGTTATAATAATTCTGTTTCAGATGGCCGTAATATATTTTTTGAGGATTTCAAAAATTGTAATACGGTACACATGTATTTTCAGTTTTTCCACAAAACTGGGTAAACAGATACTGCCCTAGTTTCACTTCAACCCACCCACTGGCTTGGGGAACAAACACTGGCTGTTTAGTTTTTTTTTTTTTTTTTTTTTTTTTGCTTGCTTTGCTCACTTTCTCTGATAATAACATTTTGAGGAAGGAACGTACTGTATTGTAACACTGAAAACATCCCGTTGTGGCATACTGAATTTACATCGGTAAAAAAATAATAAATTTGCATGAGGATTAAAAAAAAATCAGGGATGAATGAAATAGGTATTGGACTTCTAAGTATTGTATGTGGGCTGGGATTGCCTATAATTATATGTGGGCTTCATAGGCAGGATAGGATAAGAAAATTCCAGTTGCATGAAAGATGTAGACAAAGGAAGTGTACTGGGGATGAGAAAGAAGTGTGTGCTTAAATGGTTTGGTCACACTGAGAGATTGGATGTGAATGGGGTGACGAAAAGGTATACTGTACTGTGTATGAGTGACTCAGAGTGGAAAGCCAAGAAGAAAGAATAGTCTCCCCCCCCCCCAAGCAATACGATTAATGGGTCTGGGCAAATGTGTAATGCAAATGGAAACTGCATAAATGAGTAAATTGAAACCCTTGTTATAAGGACAGATGGGTCAGAAAATGTCCTAAAATTTTCTGATTCCCTCCTCTGATACTTGAATATTTTTTACTCCTGAACTTACCAAACATTAATTGTAGTACACATACCATCACTGGGCAAAAGAAGGAGTTATTTAGAGCGTACAAACTGCAGCACTGGGTACCGTACCCACCATAATGAGTGATGGAGTGTTGTTTAGGTGGCTGGGACAGGAGTATCCGAGGCAGTGGAAACATTCGCATTGGCCGCCTCACCACACACTCTGGCATGGCAACTCATTGCGCTGTCTAAAGCAATGGAACCAACCCTTGCTGGTCATAAAAACTAGTGGGTTTTCCACACACATCACCTTAACCACCTTGACATTGATTTCCATTGAATTCTTATGAATTGCATTGCCATCCAACATCAGATTTGCTTCATGTTGGGCAAGCGTATATTTGTACAGCACCTTCTCCATTTATGTTAACACATTATTATGCACATAACGCGACATAAGCCCACTTACAGACATTATCGATACCAGCTAAGTGCACTGCATGCTCTGTTTTCACTCACTTTTTTTTTTCTCACTGTGTGCAAAGTTGACAACATTAAAGTGCTTAGCCATCTCCAACTCATGCCCACCACCATCAAGCCTGCATAGTATTTCCCTCTTTTTCTCGTGGCTTTTCTTTGGCATTGGCACTTGGATGTAGGGAAGGCATAACACTGATATCAAACCACAGCACTGGGAAAATGTGCATTTTGTATGCGAGAAGACGGGAAGGTCAAGGCTGGGCAGCATGAGCAATGGAGAGAGGGTATGGGGTAAGACCAGGGAGGTGGAGGGTGAGTGTTCAGGTGTGGTGGCCTTGTTGGCGTTTACCACCACATAGGAGCTTCAAATGGAGTGTGGAGGGGCCACTACAGTAAGAATTTTGCCACGCTTTTCCGTGCTGATTGACACAAGGTATGGTTTATGTTGCCACGCACATTACTATTAATGCAAACCAGAACCGTGTGGCTTACAGGCCGAATGTAGATGACCAGGGGCAGTGAATGTATGAGTGATCAGGAAGCGAACAAAACTGACAATGGATAGAAATGAATTTATGAATTTGCCTTTGACGGAGGCTTCTTCCCCCAGTTTGTGTTATCTTTGGTGTTGCTGTAATGGACTGTCTCTTTTACAGGCATTATGAAGTACATTTTTCTTTTTTGGGGGGTGGATTGTTAGACCTGCATGGTGAGTTAAGGGCTAAACATACACAGTTACTCTAATAAGTGATCATGAATTATAATGTTCTTCATTTTTAGGACAACTGATGATGCCCAAAATAACAATTATAGCTACACGGTGTCTGGTAATTATAAGTAAGAATAATACTGGAAAGAAATAAGCAGTTTTTTTTTTTTTACCTTTTTTTTAAACTACAGTATAATGGATTATGAATATAACAAACACCTCACGAGCCCACTGAACTTTTGTTGGTGCACCAAAAAATGGCCCTTGAATGGGATGCATCTTATCGCCCTTCTGAATGCGTCAAACCCCACACATTTTTTTTTTTTCTATACTGAACAATGGTTGTTAACCCGTGGGTTGTGCAACTAGTTTTTTCTTTTTAATCTCACCTTGTGTTGCGCAAAAAATGAATGAAAAAAGTTTTTGTTTTTGTTTATTATAAACTTGAAGATAAACATCCAGAACATCATCTGGTGAAAAGAAAAAAATCTCTATCCATCTTTGCATAGGGCCATGCGTAAGTTTACATATGGGAGTAGTGAAAAAAAGAAAAAAAGAAAAAATCTTTTTGTTTTTGTTTATTATAAACTTGAAAATAAACATCCAGGGCATCATCTGGTGAAAAGAAAATAATATCTCTCTCTCCACCTTTGTGATGGGTCATGCATAAGTTTGCATAGGGGTCGAGCTGTTTATGGTGATGCACGGCCAGCACAGCCTGAGCTGTCTCTCGCAACGCAAAGCTACCCAGCCCGAGCTGTGGCTCACAATCCACGGATTAAATGAGGCACATCAGGTTACCCCTCGGAATGACTGTAGGCCTACCAAACCCTTTTTTTTTTTTTTTTTTTTTTTGATATACCAAACATTACTCGTTAAATGGGGGCACATTTTGCAGCCCTTCTGAACTGATATTGCCCTTTCACCATTGTGGTTATTGAGTTGTAATGACACATTATAGTAATCTTGACTAGTCATGAAGAAGTGCTATGACAAGCAGGGCCGTAACCAGGACTTGAAAACAGACGAGGTAAACACAGCCCTACTAGGGGGGTCCAGGGGCATGCTCCCCCGGAAATCTTTTTTTAGCCCTAGCACCAAATAATGCAATTGCAGGTGAATTTGAACAGATTTAAATTAACTCGGAAAATTTCAAGAATGTTGCTACAGTTGTATGTTTTTCTTACCACCCCCCTGCACACCATAAGTTTTCAATAAGTTTTGATTTCACGCACAGAACCAAAGTCTCGCTCAGGCCAAGTTCACTTGTGCGGCAAAGAAAAAAGTTCTATGGCCCATTTTACCCTTGGAAAGTGCTTATATTGTTATAAATCGCATCCCATCACTCGTTGGTGTTTAAACTATCAGATAAGAAAAAAAACATAAAACAGATGAATAAATGTACATAAATGAAGCCTGAATTAACCTTATTTATGTGAGAACTAGCTCCTGATAACTTCCCAACATCACTGTGAAAAATTTTTCCCGTGATGTGTAGCTGCAAAGGACACGTCTATATGCAGAATTTCACGATCTTTCATCTGTGAAAGTTTCAAGTTGATACGTCCAATAGTTTTTGAGTAAATTGAAAAAAATTACAAAAATCGCCTAAAAAGTCTGATTCGTTTGTTATTTTGTATGTTGTTAGTGTCACTAATAAACATAAATGTAAATTCTATCCAGTTTTGTAGCCCAAAGGTTAAGGAAGCCCATGATATAATTTGCAGTGTTATAACCATTACTGTTGTGGAGAAAATTAATTTTGAAAAGTTACGACGGGTTGCGCGGTTTGCGCGCTGTGACAGCTCATACGCTCAGGCCCCTAGGCTGAGTATGTTTATCTTTTGTAACTTTTCTCCATTTACTTTCACGCATATGTTACTTTGCTTTACAAAAGTATACATAGGAAATCATCAGTTTAATCAAGCTTTTTTCAGATTTTTGATGTGACCTATACTTTATGAGTAAAATGACTGAGAGAACAGCAGTAAAATGCACCACATTTTCCCTATGAGAAATATATAGTAAACACACAATTTATACCTTTCAATACAATAGTATAGAAACCAGACAAATAAGCTGGTTACTCACGTCCTCTAGCAGTGTTGTAGTGTTTCTTGAGAGGAGATGGAGTTGCAGAGAGGAGGACAGGTACTCACAGCCTGAATGTGAGTGTGAGTATTTGTCATGTGTGAGTGTCTGTGTGTGTGAGTGTGAGTGTTGGTCTGTCTGTCTGTGCATGTGTGTGTGTGTGTGTGTGTGTGTGTGTGTGTTTGCAATGTGATTTACTGCTGTTTCCTTTCATCAGTATGATACTGATGAAAGCATAGTCCTGTGCAGAGCGGCACATTGCAAACAGGACATATATAGCAGGTGTCCTTCCTCGTCATGTTGAAGTAGCACAACACACACCACAGCCTTTTCTTGTCTGGGATTCTCTGCAGGATGTGGTGGAGAGTGGAGTCCAAGTGTCGATATATCGACGGCGCTTGGATTGTGGTGTTCCTCCATCTCCTCGCCTCCGTACTCCTGCTTGATGTGCAGTGGCAGCAGCTGGCCAGGTAACTCCTGATGGGCCAGCTACTGTGGGAGGTGGAGTGGTCATGGCAGTAACTGGTTGAGTTTCTCCTGACGGGCCAGCTACTGTAGAAGGTGGAGCGATTGTTGCAGGAGCTGGAGCGGAGGCTGCAGTTGATGTTGTGGTTGCTGCAGGTACAGGTCGTCAGCACAAGGGAAGGTCTGGGGCATAGTGAAGGGCATGACCCGATGCCAGCCACTCCTCCTCCCGGAATGTCAGGAGTTTGTGACATATGTGCTCCTAGAATTCCAGGAGAGTCATAGGTCTCCATGGATTCTTCTTGTAGAGGGTGTAGGCATTGAATAGGGCCATGTGGATGAAATAAAAGGTCATTTTCTTGGTCCACTTGACCCTCCTCCTTTGGGCGGGGTAGTATTGGATCATCTTATTGAAATGATCCACCCTGCTCATGTGCCGATTGTATACCACCACCATGACGGGCTTATTCACTGTTTTCAGAATGTGATGGAATCTCCCATCTGGACCCTTGACCTTCCCATGCACCTGCTTAGGGATGGTGGTGTCGCTGTGGAAGGTGGGCACCATACTTATAAGTTTGTCCTTCCACAACAACGTCATTACATTGCCCGTGTGTCTGGCTTCCACTCCATCATCAGGAAGGCGTTTAGCACTACTGATGTCCTGCAGCTCCCTCGGTGCTCCCTTGCCAGTCATACTGTGCCACACACACACACTCCCTCTGCAAAGAGGTGTTCGTACAGTGATACAAAGCTGCAATAATTGCCCATATACAACTTGTATCCTTTGACCTTCAAAGGTTCAACGAGGCCCCACACTGTGTTCTCTAGAGACTTCTTCTCCCCCGTGTATACTTCCAAATTCCAAATGTAACCACTCCTTGCCCCAGCCAAGATGTATAGTTTTATGGCATACTTTGGGGGCTTCAGAGGGTTATATACACGGAAGGAGAGCCGCCCCTTCCAACCCAGATATCCCTCATCCAGGCAAAGATGTTCGCCTGGGATGTAAACCTCCTTGAACCTTTGAAGGAGATACTCCATCACTGTGCGAATCCTTATCAGCCGGTCCTGATTGCCCTCGGGTATGGCGAGACTATTGAAAGCATGAAAGTGCTTCAGGATGGCCCTGAAGCACTTTCCACTCATAGTTCGCCATAGTTCGTGAATCTCTGGTGAACGCCAATAGTGTCTTATGGTTGACAGTTCACAAATCCCCATAAGAAAGTACAATCCAGGGAACCGAGCCATTTCCTCTTCATTGTTGAGGTACCAAACATCTAGTGCAGTCCCCAGAAACGTGGCATATTTGTTTGTCTCGACCATCAGGTGGGTAACTCCCTGGTAAAAAAAAGTTGGAAGTATTGGAGTGGTGTGGTTGGTGTTGCCATTGTCAAACCTGGGGTTTCAGTGAAGCGGCCAGCACTGGGTGTAAATGACCCTGAACTCCAAGCTTCCTCCTGATGATCACCACCTGGGGAAATGTTTGGCTGTGTACGTGTGTGGCGCACATGACCCCAAGACAGACAACTACCTCTCAGCTACCCGCCACTACCTTGCCTAGGCCCACCCCTCCCTCATCTTTGTGGTGGGGAGGGAGATGGTGATGTTGATTGTGTTGATGATAGCTGGGTGGATGAAGGTTCAGGTGATCTTGGTGATGGAGATGGTTGTAGTGATGGTTGTGATGAAGATGGTTGTGGTGGTGATGGTTGTGGAGAAGATGATTGTTGAGATGGTTGTGGTGATGCTGCTGCTGCTGATGATGATGTTTGCCTATATTCAGGGGGAATGAAGTCTGAAGGGGACAGTGACTTCCCTGATTTTCCTGGGGAAGATGATATTGAAATATCTTGGATGGGTGGTGAGATGGGGGTGGGTTGAAGTGTGGTGAGAGTGTAGGGTGACTGTGGGGCGATAGATGTCAGTGTTTGCGGTGGGGGGGGGTGGATGATAAGTGGTGATAATGAGACTCAGTCTCCAGGGTCGGGATGCTTTCAGTGGTAGCAGACCTGACACCAATGGTGGCAAGAGTGGTGGCAGTGAAGGCAGTGGTGTCGGAGGGGATAGGAATGATGGCAGGGATGGTGGTGGTCTCTGGGAAGGTGATAAAAGTCGTCTGAGTGATGGCAGTAGGAGTGGTAGTAGCACCAATCGTGGCGATGGTGAAAGGACCAGTGGTGGCAGTGGTGAAAGGAATTATGGTAGTGATGGTGCTACTACCACTCTCTACAGGGCTTATCACAGCAGCCTTGATCGCGGGTCTGCCTTTATCTCCCATAGTGTCATATTTCATCCTCGCTGTCCTGCTCCTCACTCTCTTCTCAACATACTCACTTTCACTGATTTCTTCACTCTCACTTCCACTGAATAAGTATTTCATATATTCTTCCTCTGACAGGCCCTTGCGAGACATTTTTCTGTTTATATGGTGTGACATGGAATGGTAAAGTCGGTTTGAAATTTTCAAATCTGGCTTTCTCTGAAGATGTATAAGAAACACTTATAAACGTTCTTCACAAGCACACTGCACTATGTGCAGCACAATATCACTATACACACATAAGGTATTGACGGTGCGTTAGTAGCCAAATGCGGGTTTAAATGCCCGGCTGTACGCTCACACACCCTCCCAGCCTGACTGACGGAACAATACTGAGCTAAATATGGGCCGCTTACCCTTCCAGTAAGCTCCCGGCTGTTGCCATACATTTACCCTGGATCTGGCAACCCTTAGCTTTGACTCAACCAAATTTGACGCAAATCCATCCACAGGAAAAAATTCTGTGACCATTTATGGGGAAATTGCGTCATGTTGCATCATCGGTTACTCTTCAGATTGCAAGGGTTATGACTTACATTGCGTGATCTTGCTCGAGGGGGTTAATGCATCTTTAGGGGTTGGGTGCACTGCATTCAGTTATATAAATGTGTTCTGCAATATGGCATTTTCATACATGCTAGATAGGATTATTAGCATCATGTTAAGCAGTGATGATGCAAGTGTTGGTTGCTGTATTGTAGTGACTACAGAAGCTCAATTAAATTTTAGTCTGATGATATTGAAGACTAGTTGGTCTATCTCATTACCCTTAATATAACTGAAATATGGATTGAGCAGGCTGATAAAGGAAGAGAGAGGGAGAGGAGATGCCAGACGAGGTGGCTGCCTCGTCTGCCTCAAGGTGGTTACGGGCATGACAAGATTGTGGAATAAGCTGCAAAAGGATGAAATTATGGATCATGTTAGTGGAAAATGGATATAATTTTCATTTTTATTACCACTAGAATATGATGCATGTGGGTTCCATTATAAGAATGGGACACGTTAATGGAGGACTGCTTGGTTAGTGGAAATTCGTATAAAAGATTGAAAAATAGGATTGTGAAACTCATATAATGCAGTACATAACGTGCAGGAAACATATAGTAAGGTTAACTGATCCTGCTCTCATCACCAAATTTGGGTTTAAGTTGCCCATTCTTGTTCGTACCATCAGTTTCTCATGTAGCGGATACTCACATAAAGGAATCCTATATTATACTCATTTAGTTTCAGACATAAGACAGTATGGATCCCTTGGGTCAAGGATTGTGTGGGTAAGGTTGAAAGTTGGAATACAAATGTGGGCGATTGTGTGTGTGTGTATGCGCCAATGCAAGATCGTGCTAGCAGAGTGAGAGAAGAGTTCTGGACAAATGTGGAAGTGTGCATGGAAAAGTTTGGAAGGAATGAGAGAGTGTTTTTGATCGGTGATATGAATGGTAAAGTAGAGAATGTGAAGGTGGATGGAACAGTTGGTGAGTGGGGTGTGCCTGCTGAGATAGATGAGAATGGCAGTGCATTAGTGGACATTTGTGCTGGGAGGGAGTTGGTGATAGCCAATACCCTCTTCAGGCATAAAATGATCCACAGGTATACATGGTGAGTGATGAGAAGGGTGGGTGGTGAACTGAATGAAAGGAAGGCAATGATTGATTATATGTGTGTGGATGAAAGGATGGAGAAATAGAAGAAGGGAAAGACGAGAGGAAGGAGTAGTTGCAAGGAGAGTGGAAAGGTTACAAGAGGATGAGAAAAAGGCAGAGTATAAGAGAGAAGTGGAGGAACGATTGGGCAAATATGAATTGGAGCAGATGAGGCACATGGAAGGTGTGTGCAGGATATTTACAGAAGAAATATGTGCAGCATGTGATGTGGTGTGTGGGAGGAAGAGAAGACGGAGGGGGGTGCAAGGAACAGCGTGGTGGACTGAAGAAGTGAGACAGGCTGTGGCACAAAAGTAGAAAGCATACAATGAATGGGTGAGAAATAGGGACGTGGAAGAAGTTGAGAGGCGGAAGAGAGTTATATGTAGAAAGAAAGAGAGAGGTGAAAAGATTAGTAAGAGAGAGTAAGAAGAGAGTGGATGAGGAATTTGGAAGGAATTTGAGTGTAAAGTGGAGGGACTGTAAGAAAATGTTCTGAAAAGAGGTGAAGAGAGTAAGACAGGGTGGAAGTGAGGTTAGCAGGGGAGTGAAAGATAAAAATGGTTGATTACTAGTGGAGAAGGGAGAAAAAGTGAGCAGATGGAAAGAACACTTTCAAGAATTGTTGAACATAGAGGATGGAAGTAATGCGAGTATAAGTGGCTGGGGAATGGCTGGGAGAAGGAGGGAGGTGATAAGACAGGAAGAAATCAGTAGGATAGAAGTTGTGGAAGCAATGAAGAAAGTTAAATTGGGGAAAGCCCCAGGAATTGATGGAGTGTGTGGTGAAATGCCGAAGCATGGGGGAGAGATAGCAGTAGAATGGATGTGGAAGATGTGCAGATTGGCCTGGGAGGAAGGTAGAGTCCCGGAGGATTGGAAGTCAGGTATAATTATTCCCTTGTACAAAGAAAAAGGGGAAAAAGAAGTGTGTGGTAATCATAGGGGCATTTGTCTTCTTAGTATAATAGGAAAAGTGTATGGTAGGATACTTATTGACAGAGTTAGAGAAAGAACAGAGGAATTAGTTAGAGAAGAACAGGGAGGCTTCAGGATGGGAAGAGGTTGTGTAGATCAGATATTCATTCTTAGATCTTTAGTGGAAAAGTTTCTAGAGAAGGGAAAGAAGTTGTACGCGGCTTTCATGGATTTGGAGAAAGCATATGACAAGGTGGATAGACAAGGATTGTGGAAAGTATTAAAAATATATGGAGTAGAAGGGAAGTTGTTGAATGCTGTGAAGAGTATGTATGATGGTGCGAAGGCTGCAGTGCGTGTGGATGGTGAACTAAGTGAATTTTTCTCTTTGAAGGTTGGGTTGAAACAGGGATGTGTCATGTCTCCATGGTTGTTCAATCTGTACATGGATGGGGTAATAAAAGAGATACAAGGTAGGGTAGTGGATGTTGGAGTGGCCCTGGTGAGAGAGGATAGTGTTTGGAAACTCCCTGTACTGTTGTTTGCAGATGATATTGTGTTGTTGAGTGAAGACAAAGGGGAGCTGCAAGGCTTGGTGGATGAGTTTGGGAAAGTGTGTAAGAAACGGAATCTAAAGATGAATGTAGGGAAGAGTAAAGTGATGGTCTTTGAGAGAGGTGAAGTTAGTGAATGTACAGCGAGGTTGGATGGTGAGGAATTGGAAAATGTGAGTACGTTTAAGTACTTGGGTAGTGTGATGAGTAAGGATGGAAGTTTGGAGGGTGAAGTGCTTGAAAGGGTACAGCAGGGAGAAAGGTTGCTGGTTCCTTGAAAGCAGTGATAAGAAACAGGGAAGTGAGCGTGGAAGTGAAAAAGTTACTACATGACAGTATTGTGATACCAACTCTAACATATGGAAGTAAAGCTTGGACGTTGTTGGAAGGACACAAGTCAAGAGTGAGAGCTAAAGGAGCGTTGTGGTGTGGATGTGAATGTGATAGGAAGCGTTATGAGGAACACACTGAGATGGTTTGGCCATGTGGAGAGGATGGAGGGTGAAAGACTGACGAAGAGAGTGTATGTGAGTGAGGTGGAGGGGGGAAGAGGGAGGGGGAAACCGAGGATGAGATGGAGGGATGGGGTGGAGAGGTATATGGGAGAGGGGTGTGTGAGTTGGAAGCAGGGCAGTGAAATGGCGGGGGACAGGGCGACGTGGAGGCGATTTGTTTGTGGGCACCCCAAACGGGATTGAGGCGTCTGGCAATAGATAGATAGATAGATAGTTTCAGACATGTGCTTGAATTCCCATCAGAAGGGGAGGGACCCTCAGATTTAACAAACCCTGCTTCCCAGAGATGAGTCTATTACAGCAAGGGTTTATTGTACATCATAACCATAGGAGAGAAAAAATGCAGTATGTTTCTTTGGAAAGAGCACTATTTGACTGGTATATTGGTGGTGGGGTTTTAACTTGATTTACCAGGCAATTAATATTTTTCACCAGGAATTGCAAACTGCATAGGCCAGCTAAGTATGTTTGGCTATGAATTTAGGAACCCAAAACAAGGCCGGAGTAAAGTCTCTAATGGATGCACCGTACCGGTATGAAATTTCCCACCACCAAAATAATACGAAATTTTACTTGGAAGAAATGGACTCCAATGCAAACTAAAATTGGACAGAAAATGGCTGAGTAGATTCCAAGCAAAGCTTCATACCTAGTAGAAATTTACGAAGATGAGTGTTAAAAGTTTAGGTTAGTTTGGAGGCCCCTGTATAATGTATTATTGACCATTGTGAATTGTTCAAGTGGGACATGAAGTTTGGGTAATTGTATGTCATCTCCACTTTCTAACTTGTATATTACTTTTGACCATACTGG
Organism: Coenobita brevimanus; assembly: GCF_032717465.1. NCBI lineage: Eukaryota > Metazoa > Arthropoda > Malacostraca > Decapoda > Coenobitidae > Coenobita > Coenobita brevimanus. Next base: position 67,175 of record NC_137001.1, read on the forward strand.
GTCAAGTCTTTGTGCCTTTGCGTTATCCTCGTGGTTTGGGATATTTCCTTTGAGATCTAACGCCGCGACCTGAATTGTGTTCGGGTTCCTAGATAATGCGTCAGCTACTATGTTCATTTTACCTTGTATATAATGAATTTGTACATTGTAGTTTTCAACTGTACATTTCCATCTTGCTCTCCTCCCAGAAGGGAGTTTTTCTTTAAACATACCCACCAGTGGTTTATGGTCGGTGAATAAGTGGATTTCGTAACCATATACCAAATCTCGAAACTTTTGTAATGCAAAAATCACTGCAAGTGCCTCTAAGTCTGTAGTGCAATAATTTTTCTCCGCACCTCTTGTTTGTCTGCTGGCAAATGCAATTGGTTGATTCTTTCCTCTTTTATCTTCCTGCATCAGTACAGCCCCTAATCCTTTAACTGATGCGTCTGTACAAATAAGAAATGATTTCGTGTAATTCGAATATGCTAAACAAGGTGCATTTGTTAGTTTAATTTTTAGATTGTTAAATGCACTTTTTTGTTCTTCTTCCCATTGGAATACAGCATCTTTTTTGAGTAGTTGGAATAGAGGGAAGGCTATATGAGAGAACTGTGGTACGAATGACCTATAGTACCCAGCCAGACCTAAAAATTGTCTAACTTCGTCAGTCGTAGTGGGTTCAGGAAAATCTCTCACTGCCTGTATTTTGTCATCAGTGGTGTGAATACCATCAGAACTTAATTTGTGGCCTAAGAAATTTATTTCCTTAAAGCAAAATTTGCATTTAGAAAGTTTAATTTTTAATCCAGCATCACTAAGCTTTTGTAAGAGTAAGTCTAATTTCCTGAGATGATCCTTAATATTCTTCGTTGCGATAATAATATCGTCAAGATAAACAAATATTCCTTGTCCTAAAATTCCGGACAATACGTAATTCATAAGACGCTGGAACGTACCTGGGGCTGTCCTCAGTCCCATTGGCATTCTTGTATATTGGTAATGGCCTCTGTTTGTTGAAAAGGCAGTGTATTTACGTGACTCCTGAGATACCGGAATCTGATAGTATCCGTTTAGGAGATCGATGGTCGAGAATATATTATTCTCAGGACCAATATTCTGTAGAACATCACTTAGCAATGGCATGGGAAATCTGTCTGGTATTGTGTGATTATTTAGTTTACGGTAATCTACTACCGCACGCATTTCTCCATTTCGTTTGGGCACAAAGAAAAGGGGGGCGTTCCACGGAGAAACTGAAGGCTCAATAATTCCAAGCTTAAACATTTCATCGACATACTGATTTGCAAGTGTACGTTGGGAGTGTGGTATGCGATAAGCTGGTACGAAAATTGGTGGTGTTTCTGGTGCACATTAATCATGTGATTAATCAAGTTAGTACACCCTAATTGTTCTCCGGGCAATGCTACGGTGTCCCTGTGTGTTTCCAGCAGGGTTAACAAATCATTTTCTTCGTCAAATTCACCTGAGTGAATTAAATTCTCTTTTATTCTTTCTCTATCCGTAGATTTTATCTCACTTGTTACTCCACCAATATTTATTTCCTTCACAGGGGCGAAACATTTTTCAATATTAACTATGCAAGTTCCCTTCTTCAACTGAACTTCCCCATTCATGTGATTAATAATGAATATCTGAGTTAGTCCTTCGTCGTTCGTATGACATAATGCGTTTACTACTGACAATCCCTTTACTTTACATAAGACAAGAACAGTACTATTCCGTAATTTGCTCTTTATGGTAACCTTCATGTATGAATTAGGTGGTATAACTAAATCATTAGTGAGATGGGCTGGAAAAATTGATAAATCAGTACTGTTATCTGGGTCACTAATTCTGGAGGATGGGGTTGCTGGTGTAAGTGGATCTATACACTCATCTGTTTGTGTATGTTTGTTTAAGCCTTTAATATTACCAATTCTTTTTGGCTCTCTTCTACCAATCGGTGAGGGCTCTGAAATTATTTCCTCTATGAATTCATTATCAAAGTCTATTCCATTCATTTGTGGGAGTATAGTTATGTTCTCAGTTCTCATGGATCTTAAGCCCAGTAACATATGAGCTTTAATTGCTAAGTTTTCAACGATATAGAAAAATGCAGAGAATGGTCTTGTAGTTTCTGTGAAACTGAGATTTAATCTTATCATACCTTTTACTGTAATCTCTTGACCATCTACTGTGTATAAATCTAAATCAACTTCATCCAGAAAAGTTTCTTTTTATTTTTAAGAATTCTATTTAGTTCTTCATGTGTTATTAAGTTCACTGGAGAGCCTGTATCTAAAAATAAGGAAACGTTTTGATCCTCACATACAGCTGGTATCAAGATACACTCATTTCCCAACATGCCTCCTATGTGAAGTTTAGCCTTGTTCTTCTTTACGTTTGTTCGTTTTTTGTCATGACTTGGTCTTCCCCCGATTTGAACATAGACACAATTTTTTCTACTGTTTTGCAATCACTGGTCCAGTGCCCTTGGTATCTATGATGCCTACAGTAAGGACCAAATCCTTGTGTCTTTTGTTTGTCCTCTTTTGCCTTGATAAAGCATTCATACCTTGTGTGTCCTGGTTTTGCACAGTAATGACACAGAATGGACCTAACCCTTGACTGTGACCTACGAGGTGATTTCCCATAAGAAGTGTTGTTTATGGCGCGAGACCTGCTCGGGCTGCGCGAAAACTTATGAAACTGCCTGTAGGAAGGCGTGTGGGAACGATTTCTAGGCGTCTTTGTTTGTTTTGGCTGCCTCATTTCTGGTCGCGATCGATTTTGTTCTCTGTTTGGGGTCGGTGTAGATGTTTTCTTAGCTGATACTGTCTCAGGTACCCTGATTCTACCAGAATGTGCATGTGTGTCGACCACACCTGCTTTACTGCACTGCATCTCTAGCTCATTCATTAAGTCTAGTAAGCACATTCCTGGGGTGTACGCGATCGTTTTGGCGATCTTAAGGGTCCTATCAGGTAATTTACACAAGGCAGCTACATAACCAATGATGTCCACGACGAGGTCTGGGGACATCTTTCCCATCATCTGTTATCCAATTAGAATTCTCCAGAGTAGCTAATAGAGTTCTCTTGATTGTGGAGACATCAGCAGTTATTTCACTGAGCACATGGTTTGTAGTGTGCTCCCTTACAAGATCTACAATTTTATATAATTCTGGAATTATACCTGGCAAGAAGTTCATACCTCCAGAAAATTTCTTCAGAAATTCAGTTTTAAATTCATCATATGTCCTAGCACGATGTAACTTATCGCAGCGCAATAAATTGCTTGCTGGACATCTTTCCTGGCTTATGCAAGATGAAAAAATAGCAATTTTCTCTTGTTCATCCGGTATGTGGCGCTTGATGAACATTTGTTCGCACTGACTGATTAATGAAATGACATCAATGCGATCTTTGTCTGTGCCAGAGAATTTTGGGGCAGTCTTATCCTCGTGATACACAAAAACGTGAGGTGTGGTTTTCAGATCAGCAGTATTTGTTTCTTGATTCATTTTTAATGATTGCCCTGTTAATTCAACTTGTACGTGTTTATCGTTATGTGAGGGAATGGTGGAATATGTATGACCGGACCGGTGAACCCTGTTAAGTATATTGGCATACGTATGCAAGGCAACTGCAAAGTCGACACTCTCTATGTCTGAAGGGGTTTCCCACTCATCATCCGAAACTCCCGTATTTGTTTCTTTATCTTTAGCGTGTGGTGAGGGTTGTACAAGGGGTGGGCTGTCTCTTAATTGTGAGTCTGATGTTGTGGCAATTTGTGTGTCATCTGGTATTAACGTGGGTGGTGGCGAAAATATTCCTGTCATTAAGATATGATGTTATGAAATACGCCTCTTGTTTATTTATGTCCTAGCAAACTAGATGAGTAAATAAGTTGAATATAGCTAATTTTAGCACTGAGAAGAAATGAGCAAGTATAATTTTACCCACTTGATACAGATCGTAGAGGTGTGTCGATACAAAAGTCGATCTCGGAAGAAAATACAGGTTTGATTGAAGATCTCTTGATAATTCTAGTGGTGTGTTGATGGACGATATTACTCAGGAAACTCCATGGCCTGGTATTTGTAGTGGTTAACGGCTGTCCCAGGCAAACCTCAGCATAGAACGACGAATTTCCAACTTAACTGTGAAAATAAGTGAGTATGAGTAGGAGCTATGTGAATAATGGGTAATGAGTAGTGGGTGAGAAGTGCCTGGTGACAGTCACACGTTGCTTGGCATGGCAGACTCGCGTTGTGATGTCATCTCAGCACATGGTGACGTCGGCTTCCCACACTGGTAGCTGTGGTGAGCGAATGAGTAGCGATGAGTAACTTGAGTGAAGACGAGTGAGTAAGATAAGACGAGTGAGTAAGATGAGTTATGAGTCGTGTCTCACTCTTCGTTTGTTTTGTTGTTCTTCCTCGAGGTATTTGTGGTCCTTTTTCCTCTTCTTTACTTGCTTTGTTTTATATTCTTCTTGTTGCTGCTTGAAGTTACGTGAAGATTATAGATTTTGTAGTGATTCACTGTAGAACTGAAGCTAATCTTGTAGAGTCTCGGTTGCTTTTGTAGAAATTTGCTTTTAATTCGGAGACGATGTCCGTAGATTTGCTGGTTTGTTGTTAAGCTACTTGCAAGGCATCGTGTGATCTCTTGACCTCTGCATCAGCATGATGATCTGGGAGACGGAGGGGGCTGGATGGAGAGAAGCGTCAGGAGCTGGTTATGTTGTTGGTTGAGAGAAATATTCTTGTTTTCAATCTTGATATTTTGTAGGAATTTAATGTTGATTCATAGACGAGGTTCGTATACGTTCGCTGCTACCAAATGTCATGTAGTAACAGGAGAGGTAAAGAATAGTATGGGACTATTTTTATTTGTCTTGGAAATATTAACAAGTCTCTCACACGGAACGAGTATAAGTCCCGGGTAGCTACCTCCCTGTCTCGCTATCTGTCTCTCTCTCTCAAATCGCTAAGCCCTTCTCCCGTGACCTGTCTCTAGGATCGCTTGTCCCCTTCTAAACTCTCTTTCCTAAAATCTGGTGTAGCAGGGGTGTGTCACGTGTGTTCCTCGTGGATGGAAAGCTTAAGGAGCCTGTGTGTGAGTATGTGTGTATATGTGTGTGTATGGTTACTAGGTCTTTGTTCACGAGAGGACTGCTGACAGCTAACTGCATCATCTCCTTACTGGCCGCTGTCGTCAGCTTTCCTCAGTGTTAAGAGTGTGTAAGCATGTTTAGCACTGCTCGATTCTCGCAGACACAACACCTTCTCATCATCTGACTTCCTGCTTCTATCTATCTATTTATCTATCTATCTAGTATGATTTGTAAATATAATATGGGGTCCTACCACAACTTTATGGTGCTTTTATCTGTGTAATAAATGCATTTGAGTGTTATTATAATATGGTGGTTGGTGTTATTGGATTTTCCTTGTCTTTCCAAGTTTGAGAACCTTGGCACAACACATATTGAAGTGGTTCAGGCTCCAGAACCTCAACACTTGGGTATTATTGAAGCAATTGTTATTGTTCAAGGGTTTTGTTTTATCAGTGGTGTTATAGGCACAGTTCTGGTTTGGTGATGCAAACAATGCAGTTATTATACATATGTTAAGAAGGCTTGAGCTGCATAAAAAATGCATGACAATTCATTATAATTGCTGGTTTAACACTGATTAGTCTCACTTTCCCTTCACATCATCTCGTGTGTCTGCAACCACTGGAGGGAGTTATCACACTTACCATTTTAAAGTAGGCCTATATAAAATTATCCACATAATTGTTGAAAATAAGTACAACTTGTCATTTTGCGTGCAGTATTCCTGGCCATATGTGGCAGAACATTTATGTGCCCACTTATCCACACCACCTTTGTATTGTATCATATCATTTATAAAGGCTCCAACATACTTGCATGCATCAGCCTTGGTCAGCTAATGGCGGCTCTCCATGTTGCTTGATATCTGGATCTCTGGCAGCTTCCCTATTCAGTCCCTTATCCCTGAGATCCTACTGTTTGACCTTGTCCCAGGCCTTTGTTGGTCTGCGTTTTACAGCCCTACCCCCAACGTTCACACTCCTTACCATCCACACTCAGTTGTCAGTAATAATAAACAAGTGAATAAAAAATTAAAAAAATAAATGAAATAGTAAATATCATGATACGTTGTTGATGTTCTGGGTCAATGTTTCCAGATATTGCTGCTCTTGTTGGGTGCATTTTTAAAAAGATAAATAAATAAATAAATATATATATATATATATATATATATATATATATATATGTATGTAAATTTTCTATATTATAAGAATTTCAAAAGCTTACATATGTATACAGTATATATATATATATATATATATATATATATATATATATATATATATATATATATATATATATATATATATATATATATATTCTATATTATAAGAATTTCAAAAGCTTGAATGAAATGATGTGTGGATGGATGTAGGTTGTGGCCCATTTCACTGTTTGTAATTTTCCTGTTTTAGTGGTTTGTTGTTCCTATTTTGTAATCTGTCTCATGCCATGCATCAGTGGGAAGAAATAATATAGATATCTAGAAATTTGTCTCAAGTTGCAGTTTTTCTTTTATAACTCCTTAGCTGCAGTGGTCCTCCTGGAAAGACAGTGGTGGCAGCTGCAATGATCCTTCTGAAAGACTCCAGGAAGTTTCATATATTGTGTGCTCAATTTCTGCTGTCAAATCCCAGTTTATGCTTAATGATTGGGTGGCATGGGTACACCCCAACCTGCCTGTGTGACTCATACCTATCAATCACATGCTAGCTTTGATGGTGCTTGGTTTATATCAACCCCCCCATGCCTTGTGCCCATCTGTGTGGCAAGTGTCCCCACCCACCCAAGAGGTGTTTTTTTACTGGCTAGGGAGAGGAGTGACAGTGAATCCATGGAGTGAAAAAAGGAGAGAACATAACCATGTAACTTCTGGCCTCACGACCAGCTAACCATGCTGCCGTGGCACTACTTGCACTCCAGAGCGACAAAGGCTGCTATTCAATGATCATGAAAGTGAGGTGGTTCATGATGAATGATAAATGAATGGCAAGGATGGGGATAGTGATGTAGTGGTGGAAACTAAAGTACCAGTAATGCTGAGCGTGTGCAAGAAGGTTGACCCCATGAAGAGGTGGAAGAGGGAGGTAAGGGAGGATGAGTGCATTCCTGCCATAACCACCACCACCCATGCTACCTCACCTTATACCAAACTGCACCCTGCCACTGTGGGTATGCCATCACTTTCACCTTGTCTGGCCTCACCACAGTCTGCTACACCCTCGTCACCACCTCATGCACCCTCCAGATCCACAGCCTGGGTCTCCAAGGACTTCACATTCACCACCACTGTTCCCACTATGGTGCAGAGGGGGAAGGTCATGCGGGGATGGGACAACCCATACCGCTGTCACCACTTCAGTTGATCTTGGTCTTGTGGCCACAAGGACTGCCCTTCACCCCAGACACCCATCCCCTTGCTGAGGCCAGTGATGGCCTAACATTATAATGTAATGGTAGGTTCCCGAGGATGCCCGGGAGATTGATTTCTTTAAGGCGTTCATGACGTGGGACATCATGGACCTGATATGCCAGGAGATGTACCTTTTTCACGGCAGGACATATCCTTTGCCCTGTGTCACGGTTGTGCAGGTGACGTAATCCGCTGCATAAGGAATTTATGGTCTTCCTTGTCTTGCTGTTGCATGTGCCTTTTTGCAAGAAGCGTGTGCTCAGTTTATACTGGCGCAAGGATGCACTCATTCCAGTGCCAATATTCGGTTGGTTCATGGCTGATCTTACGGTTCATGCACTTTACCAACAGTCACTATCTGACTGCTAATGATTCGGGTCTTTTTGAGTTGCTGAAGGACCTGCACTGAAGTTACCATGACCCAGCCAGAACGACATTGATGAAAGCCTTTTACCTTTCAAGGGGCACACTGTTTTCAAACAGTACATCCCACTGGAATGACACTGGTTTGAGAAAAAGATCTTTGTTATATGCATTTCTGTACACAGTCTCTGATGTGCACATTTCTTCCCACTATCCATTGGCAGTATCCATTACCATTGTCAGATAGATGATAGTGCCTTACCTGAGGAAGAGGCATATGCTGTACACTGACTGTTGGAACACCAGCCCTTCCCTGTCCCTGTACCTGCATGATCATGGCACAGCATCCTGTGGTGCAGTGCACACAAATAGACAGCATATGCCCCATTTCTTCAATCAGCATATGGGACAGGCTCAGAGGTTCAGGATGAAGGAATTGTCGTACCAGTGGATGGACAATGTGATGTTACATTGTTGACCATTGCCTACCTTAGTAAGATGGCACCCAGCAGCAAGGTTGACTGAACCACACTTGACTGCATCATTAGACCTGACGTACTCATGTAACTACTGCATGAGCTTTGTTGACAAGTGTGATGTGCAGATTGGTAGTGTTGAATGCGTCAGGAAGACTTCGCTGGTGTGTGAAACTACTCCTGCTCCCGATTGATGTCACTGTACTTAATGTGTACAGCCTGTATTTTCACAAACTGGTTAACGTATCAGACTGTGGGACTTCTCGTTCAGCACTGTCTTCCAGCTGCTGTAGAAGTTGCAACAGGAATATTTTGCAGTTAACACTGGATGGAGTAAAGTCGACCTACCAGACAGGTGTTATACCAGGGTTGCTGAATACAATCCTGTCAGCACTGGCATGCAGTCAGGACAGTGGAATAGGCGAGTGCACTGCCACACCACAACACAGAAACAAGTAGGGCGAAAGTAACTGCTTTGTGTACAGCCCGTGACATTGTGCTGTGCTTATGCAAGTGTTTCAGAGTGTACCACTCACAAGAATGCTTCAGTAGTGTCCTGTAAATAATTTAAAGATGATTTGGTACATATAGTAAGAAAATATAGATATAGTGAAGATACAGGCTCTGTAATGCGTAAGGGGATAGCTGTAATGAAAAGTGAAGTGAAGTGCACTACAAACTTGTCCCGTGAAAAAGTGATTGTGAAGTGTACGTCAAATTCAAGCAAAAGCATAAGAAAAGTGCAGAGCGTGACAGTGATGTAGCTTCTAAGTGAATGTGAAGTAATTATTGACAGAAAAGTATGGTAAGTAGGAAAGTGACTAGATAAATGTTGAAATTAGTTAAGTCAAGTTTGTAACAGTTATGTTCATGTGGGAAAGCTAAGTACGTTAGCGTAAGAAAACTAGAAGTAAAGCAGTGATAATGCATCTAAGTGATCGTAAAGTAATTAGTACTGTAAAACTAAGTGGAAAAGTGGCTAGAAATATGGAGAGCTTGGTGTTGTCAAGTTCGTAACAGTTATGCTGTGATGGGAGGTCCCAGATTAGTGCACTGCACGAGAGGTAGCATTAAGGCAATAGTAAGACAATGAAATAACAGTGCTGTTCTTAAGGTGTGCCGAGTACTGAAATTATGCGACATAGTGCTTGTATAGTACGGTATGTAGAAACTGGCAAGTCACTGTTGTATTGCTGGTAAATACGCTGTCTTGGTGTGGCGGCATTGCAACTTGCTTTTCTCACAGCGCAGGATGGCTTGTGCTCTCCAACAGGAAAATAAATTGTCAATTCACCTTGTTAGCACTCCCAGCGAGGGCCACGTATGCACTTTCAGTTAGCTGTAAAGGTTATTGAGATGATTGAAGTTTACCTGAATACAATTTTATCTTGTTTGGTATAACTGGTTGAAATCACCACACCATGATTAAGAACAAAGTCACAGCAGAGGGATAAAGATTTAAAAAAAAAAGTTAACTGTTAGATCTTAACTAGATTTTTCACATATAAATGATGTTCCATAGAAAACCAAGACATCTGTCTTCATTCAGCTTTTACTTCAATGTAGATCGCAATACACAGGAGGGTAAACATTGTCTTCCGGTATCTGTCATCTGTTCCTGCCTCATGAATGTCGCAAAAAAAGTAGGGGGGAAACCTAAGTTAATCTTCTGTTCTTGACGCATTAAAACTTAGTTCTCAGAATCAAGAGTGTGTTCTCTTCGGATTAGAAAGCTCAGTTACCTACAAAAAACATCTATACTCATAATATTAAAACGTTGAACTGTATATATCAAGTTATTGATCTTCTTTCAGAAAGTAAAACTACAGTACATCAAACTGTTGTTTTAATTAGAAAACTGAAATATTTACAGGAAGCATCTGTTCTATTTGGGTTAGAAACTAAATTTTATACAGCAGACTTTCGTTTTGTGATGAATCATCATGTAATAAATCGCACATGTGTTGACTGGGAAATTAGGGCCATTTTTTACCATGCGATGTTACAGTTCACTCATATGATGAATGTGATGAGTTATGAACCATTCGTGTGGCTGACATGCAAGCCGACCATCACTTGTATGATCCAAGATGACCTCCAATGTTTACATGTGCTGAACCCTGTTCTGACTCGTCAGTGCCTATTCTGTACCTCCCACCACCCCTTTGAACCTCTCTCTCTCTCTCTCTCTCCCTCCCTCCCTCTCTCTCTCTCTCTCTCCCTCCCTCCCTCTCTCTCTCTCTCTCTCTCTCTCTCTCTCTCTCATGTAACGCACTTGTGATGGTATCTACTCATGAGCATTGTGTTACTCCACCATCTCGCATGTGATGTAACATTATAGAGCCATTACAGTCATAGCTTGCGCAGTGCAAGTAATCCATAGACATCGGTGTGTGTGATTTAGAGTTTTTAGTTTAACACTTAGCGATCATGTCGGTCAAGGCATTGGTCTTAGTGGAAGCTGTAGTATGAAAGGTGCTGGCCCTGGTGAAGGGAAGGCAAAGCTTTAAAGGAAAAGCCTTTCCCTTGAAACGCCATAAAGATGGCCAGGGTGCAAGTAACATTGCCAAAAGTCTGCACTTTCCTATGTCGACCAGCTATCTGCTGTAATAAAGACGGACGATGCTATCTTAGCTGCAGCTGAGCACGTATCCTCCCGCACTGCTAAACACATTACCAAGATCCGCAGCCCTATTATGGGGGGGATGGAGCAGCTGTTGCTGATTTGGGTGCATGACTTGAATAGGTGGAAGTAATTGCCAGGCTGGAACATCATCTGTATGAATACATTATTTTTCAGGGAGACTATGAGGGGCAAGCTTGGCGTCCAGCTGAAGGAACATTTTAAGGCCAATGTAGGCTGGTTTGTTTGGTATAAGGGATGTGCTGCCTTGTGCCACAGGAGTTTGACTGGCAAGTCTGCCGGTGTGGACCATGCAGCTGTAGCGGTGTTCCAGACTCACTCAAGGCAAGCTTCAAGGACAGTGACTACTATGCAAACAACTGTTGAACTATGATGAAACTAGGCTGTATTGGAAGAGGAGGTCGTCCAAGACTTTTCTGGCCGTCGAGGAGAAGTCAGCACCAAGGACCATGTCACCCTCATGCCAAGGGGGAATGCTAAGAGTGACCTCAGACTCATACTCATGCTGGTTTACCATTCAGAGGATCATCGAGTGCTGACTGGCCGTGTGAAAGAGAGTCTTTGATATGGAAATCAAACACCAATGCCTGGTTCACCTCATCCATATGCCAGTCTTTGGTCATAGGCTATATGTTACTTACCCTCTGAGATTATACCAGGAAAAACAATCTTAGAAGCAGCTTTATGCTCCAGATGGGACAGGCTGCATAGCCATCCCCCACACATGGGCAGCTGGGTGGACAACAGTGAGCTTGTTTTCCTGTCCCGCAATACAACAGTCTTTCTGCAACCAATGGACCAGGGCATCATTGTGACATTCAAAGCTCTGTATGTCCAGTGAACAGTGCAACATCTCATGAGGGTATGGGATGTGGGTGACCAAGTTACCCTCAAGATGTTCAAGTGAAATTACATCATGCATTGCCATAAACAGCATCACAGCAGCTTGAATGGAGATCGAACGGTCAGCTGTGAATGGCATGTGGTGGAAGGTGTGGCCATAGTGCATTCATTCATTTACCAACTTCCATGAGTTTGAGGAAGAACAGAGGAAAATATGCTTGGGGACGCGCACTGAGGCATCCTTGACCTATTCTGTGAAGCAGGGTTCAGGGAGGTAGACATGGAGAGAGCTCAGAAGGTGATGGACACCCACAGGGAGGAGCTGTTGATTGAGGAATTGATGACCCTTCAGGAGCACAGGGCTTACATCCAAGGGTTTAGAGGAGGAAGAGGACGTGCCATTGCATATCCTGGTTGTTATGACTCTCAAGCAGATCACTGGCACAGTTGGCCAAGGCATCGACCTCATCCATGAGAGAGCCCCGCACAGTGTGGTGTATGTTACTGAGCAGGACATTCACTGCTACCCAGGGTTGTTCACTCAGAAAAAGAGGTCTACCAGACAGACAAGCATCACCACCTTCTTTCAACCACATCCCTTCACAAACAGGGAAGAAGAGACCAGACCCTCCACCTGTTCGCCTCCTCGCCAGACTCCTTACCCGTGATCTCTTCCGCTGCCTCCTCTCGTCGCCTTCCCGTGCCTGATGTAATTGTTTCTGAGGATGACAAGTGCAGGGCACCTGCTGTCCCCCAGCCTCGGGGATGGCGGGAGGGGGGACCATGATGATGACTCGGACTGGACCAACAACAATCTACTCCATATCTCATATAACTCTTCCCGTCACATCTGAAGGTGTTGCAGTTAAAGAAAACAGGGCAATACAGGAGGTCTAGGAACCAGTTTAGGTGGATTGGAAAGTTGTTTTTAGATTTGTTGAGGGTAACTGACATAATAGATAATGTTTATACGATGAATTAAATCGCATCCTCATCGTGAACACGAGGGCATGCTGTCCAAACGAGGAAGCTAAATTACCGTATCAGCATTGAGAAGTTTTTGTTTTTTGGCGTTAAAAAGCATATCTCTGTCTCGCACTCGGCCAAACCTCCATCCTGTATTTCCAAGGAGAGCATATATATATATATATATATATATATATATATATATATATATATATATATACAGAGAGATAGATAGATAGATAGATATAGATACACGGCAGCCAGCCAGACCACAGCTGCCAAATAACAAAGCTGAAGCGGACCAAGGTATAGCAGTGTTGATGCGGGTGACACCAGGCGATGGAGGTAAGGAATACACAGCCTCACTGGGGGTACCTCCTCCTCCTCCTCCAGTAATTAAAATCTTTCACTCATATTCCAGCCAACGAAAATACAGGAAATATCGAACAAAAGGCTCCACTCCCCTGCCTTCAACTTCCCTAGAGATTAAAAAAGAAAAAGTCCAGCGAAAGTTAAGAGTATTTTGGTAATGCATGTGGGACAGGAGTGCTTTTACTGACGTTGTGTGGTGAATTTGTGTAAGGTAAAGTTTGGAACATTAAAAGAAGTGAATGTTGTAGATGAAAGGGATGATGATGATGATGATGATGATGATGCAGGAAAAGAAGATGAGGGATAAAGTACTAAAGGATTTACTGGGAAATGGGAGACGAATGATTGAAGAACGTTATGAGAGAGAGAGAGAGAGAGAGAGAGAGAGAGAGAGAGAGAGCGAGAGAGGGAGAGAGAGAGAGAGAGAGAGAGAGTCATCTTGGTCAAAGGGAGAGAAGTGACCGAGTGTGCATAAATGTGTGAGAATAAGAGGCAGAATATTCGATTAAGAGTGAATGGCCCTGAAAGAATGAACGAGAGGAAAGATGACTACATAAAGGAGAGTTTGGAAATGACGAAAACGAGTATGAATGATAAAGCAGATAGGCTTTCAAAAGGCGAGAGAGAGAGAGAGAGAGAGAGAGAGAGAGAGAGAGAGAGAGAGAGAGAGAGAGAGAGAGAGAGAGAGAGAGAGGATATGGGGTGTGTTTTTAGTGTTTTACACAAATAATATGTATTTTTTCCTAAGTGTTCATTTTATCGCTGCCATTAGTATAGCATAAGTGATATTTTTCCTTACTCTTCATTTTGTCACTATTACTGTGTTACTTTAGCATGAGTTTTTTTTTTTGTCCCTTATTGTTCATTTTATCAGTACCGGTGTTAGTTTAGCACGTGTTATTATTCCCTTTACTGTTCTCATCACTGCCATTAGTTTAACATCTCTTTGTTCATCTTTTTGTTCATTTTATCACCATCACAACAACCATCACTATCGTAGTTGCACCACAACAACCAAATCTTAGCTACCACATCACTACAGGTAGTCAACATCACCCTTCCCAATGCCTCCTCATTATTGCCACCACCGCCACCACCACCATCATCACCACAAGTAGCCACTCATTATCGGTACGACCCCAACCCAATCCCCTCATCACAGCGATTCACTATCACCGCCATCCATCAGTGCAGTCATCCACCACCCCTCAACCACCACCTGTCACCATAAATTACAACCAGCACCACAAACACTTTCACCATCACCAAAACCATTCAGCCCCCTCACCACAGCCACTCACCACCACCACTTTCATTACCATAATCACTCATGCCCACCACTATCACAGCCACCAGCACACCAGCACCACAATTCAGATACTTAGGGATACGTGATGTTGCAGCAGCCTCTGTGCAATGCTGACTTTCTGTGCACTTTGTGGCCTTAATATCCAGAGTCCTGATGCAGCATTAAACAGGGGTGTGATGCTCAGACATATTTACCATCGAGCCCCTGTCGTAAGTTATGATTTGTTTCTAAACAGTAGAACTAGAGACGGGAACACTGCACTCTCTTTTCCTTGTTCATTTTGCTGAGAACATTTATGACCGACGATGATATACCCCTACAAATAAATCTTTACTTTCTGTAGGAGGGACAGGAGACATGGGAAGATTCTACTTCCTCCTTATCCTTCCTACCAAAACAAATATAAAGTATGACAGGGACTTGTGTTCCCGACAGTTATGAATGCTTTCTCACACCTCCTGCTGAACGATTTATTTTTGGATACGGCTTGTTAATGTAGATTTGTACGTTATTTGTGCAGAGTACAGTGATATTAGAATGATTAAGTAACACAGAAGAGGACGGCAAGGTGTAATAAGCAAATTAAATCGCTTTGGAGAGGCGTTAGGGAGCTTCCTTTCCCAACCAGATACCTGTACGATCCAGGGAATCAACAGTCAATACCGCTAATTCCACCACAGGTTTCTCAGCTGTAATTATCATGTATCAATTGACTTCATTATATTCAATGTCATTAGGGGAGCTGGTATCAGTCATGTGATTATCAGCATTTGATTACCATATTTATGCCACCATTTACTTAATTTAATATCTATATCGGGAATACTGGCATAGGGTAATGGAGGCTGTACTGGTTTACATGTAAGAGTGAGATGACTGAAGAAAAATTTGAGAAGGTGACTTAAGAAAGGTAGAGCGACAAGGATGGGATGTGTAAGAGAGGGATTGTGTGAGAGGAAGCTGGTAAAAGTAGAGAGGCAAAGGTGAGAGGACAAGATTGGTTATGTAAAAGAGAGACTGCATAAGAGGGAGATGGTAAAAATGGAAGAGCCAGTCCAAGAAAGATGAAAGGACAAGATTCGTGGGTGTAAATGAGAGTATCTGGGAGAGGAAGATTGTAAAAGTAAAACAGGTAACCCAAGTAAGATGAATGAACAAGGTTGGATACATAATAGAGAGGGTGTACAAGAGGAAGATGGTAATGGTAGAAAAGCAAATCAAGCAAGGTGATACGACAAATTGAGTGACATAAAAGAGAGGTTGTGGAAGAAGATGTCTAGCAATAGAGGTGAAAAGAAAAGCCTGTGATGTGTGTTAATGAAGAAGATGAAGAAGAGAAAATAGGATGGGTAGAAGAATGAATAAATGACGAAAGAGGTTGTGGTAGGTGGAGGCGCTTGTGGTAGGTAGGGGCGCTCACAATCCACTTACTCGATGTAGTGCTGCTCTCGGGTGTCTGCCCTTTCCTCTCCTCCATCCTTCTTTCCTTCCATCCTTTTCTGTCTTTCTTTCCTTCATTCTTTCCTCGTCCTTCTGCCTACGGGTGACTTTACACTCTTTCTGTCTTTCTTTCCTTCATTCTTTCCTCATCTTTCTGCCTGTGGGTGACTTTACACTAAGTGACAAGCCAAATGGTTTCCTGTACACCAGGAAACCATTTTACTACGCTGGGTGGTAACCATAAAACCAAATTTTGGCCCCTGGTAGTTTATTGGGTAATTACGGCGCTCCAATCGGACTGAGCCGGTGAAGGTTTATATCCAAGGGTTGGTTGGGGTTTATTACTCATGTAATGCCATTCAGGGACGAGTGAGGATGGTCACTCATCTTAAATGTCAGGACCAACTTGCCTAGCCCCGAGCTCCTACGCTCCTCATGGGGCAATGTGGGACTGGATGATGGATGGATGGAGAAAGAGGTGCAGGAATAACGTATGTATGTACCGTATTGTACAGTACATAAGGGACGGAGGTGTGTCGAGGGAGTAGTACTGTAGTCCTAACTGAATAGACATACCATACCTTATATACAGTACTCTGAGGTCCTTCAGAATTGATCATTCCTCACCAAGTTAGACGAAAAAGAAAATAAATACCGTTCAGGTAGAGAAAGAAATTATTAAGGATAATTACAGCTATACTGTGTACATGTTTTTTATGTTATTGTTGTTGATGATAGTCGTGGTGGTGGTGATAGTGGTGTTGTTGTTGCTGCTGCTGGTATTTGTTGTTTTGTTGTTGTTGTTGTTGGTTGTGGTAGTGGTGGTGGTGGTGGTGGTGGTGGTGGTGATGGTGCTGCTGTTGCTGGTTATGGTGGTGCTGTTGTTGTTGTTGTTGCTGTTTTTGTTGCTCTTGCAATTGTTTTCGTCGTTATCACCCCAGGCTTGTCTGGACGTGAAGCCAGTCATCTTCAGAAAATCGGTCAGATTAACCTGACTCTCTCAGGGTAATTTTGTTGAGATTATGTTGAAGGATTGTTTGTGTTGTGATAGTGAGGTGTGTTATGGTGTTGGTGGATGCATTACAGTGAGGGTATAGTGCATTGTTTGTGTTGTGATAGTGAGGTGTGTTATGGTGTTGGTGGATGCATTACAGTGAGGGTATAGTGCATTGTTTGTGTTGTGATAGTGAGGTGTGTTATGGTGTTGGTGGATGCATTACAGTGAGGGTATAGTGCATTGTTTGTGTTGTGATAGTGAGGTGTGTTATGGTGTTGGTGGATGCATTACAGTGAGGGTATAGTGCACTGTTTGTGTTGTGATAGTGAGGTGTGTTATGGTGTTGGTGGATGCATTACAGTGAGGGTATAGTGCACTGTTTGTGTTGTGATAGTGAGGTGTGTTATGGTGTTGGTGGATGCATTACAGTGAGGGTATAGTGCATTGTTTGTCTTGTGATAGTGAGGTGTGTTATGGTGTTGGTGGATGCATTACAGTGAGGGTATAGTGCACTGTTTGTGTTGTGATAGTGAGGTGTGTTATGGTGTTGGTGGATGCATTACAGTGAGGGTATAGTGCATTGTTTGTCTTGTGATAGTGAGGTGTGTTATGGTGTTGGTGGATGCATTACAGTGAGGGTATAGTGCATTGTTTGTCTTGTGATAGTGAGGTGTGTTATGGTGTTGGTGGATGCATTACAGTGAGGGTATAGTGCATTGTTTGTCTTGTGATAGTGAGGTGTGTTATGGTGTTGGTGGATGCATTACAGTGAGGGTATAGTGCATTGTTTGTCTTGTGATAGTGAGGTGTGTTATGGTGTTGGTGGATGCATTACAGTGAGGGTATAGTGCATTGTTTGTCTTGTGATAGTGAGGTGTGTTATGGTGTTGGTGGATGCATTACAATGAGGGTATAGTGCATTGTTTGTGTTGTGATAGGTGTGTTATGGTGTTGGTGGATGCATTACAGTGAGGGTACAGTGCATTGTTTGTGTTCTGATAGTGAGGTGTGTTATGGTGTTGGTGGATGCATTACAGTGAGGGTATAGTGCATTGTTTGTGTTGTGATAGGTGTGTTATGGTGTTGGTGGATGCATTACAGTAAGGGTATAGTGCATTGTTTGTGTTCTGATAGTGAGGTGTGTTATGGTGTTGGTGGATGCATTACAGTGAGGGTATAGTGCATTGTTTGTGTTGTGATAGGTGTGTTATGGTGTTGGTGGATGCATTACAGTGAGGGTACAGTGCATTGTTTGTGTTCTGATAGTGAGGTGTGTTATGGTGTTGGTGGATGCATTACAGTGAGGGTATAGTGCATTGTGTGTCGTATTTTGTGTTTATACCGAAACAGAAACGTGAACAACGCCTACTAAAACGAAAAACTTGCGTGGTCAGTGTAAGGTGAAAACAAAGCAAAAATCTTTGATGAAATCTAAATTAATGTTATAAAGAAATCTTTGGATAAGGATTAACCCTTCGATTATTAGGATATTTGGTCGACTGAACAAATCGTCAGGTATTAGCCTAAATACATTGTTAAGAAAAAGTGATATTACTTATGGGCGGCAGCACTGTGATATTTTAAAATGTGTGGAACTGTAACCCACAAACAAAACAATGTTATGCTCATGTAGCAAATCAAACAGTTGCTACGTCTGCAAGCAGATATATAATTATCTGTGAATAGGAACAGTGACTAGAAAGTACAGTCTCTGTTGACAACAGACAGTAGACGCTATTGAGAGAGAAAATTACTCCTCTGCAACATTTACAAAAAGATTTGAAAAAAAAAAAAAGCTGTAATATATGTCCACAAACAATAATTTAAGATAAAAGAATGTGACCTACCGAATGTCGTGGCCGATATGATGTCTACGATTTTTTTTTTTTTTTTTAAATCAGTAAATGTCCGAAATATTGGCCGCAAAATCAGACGAAAATAATGTTCGTCTAATATACTGTGTGGAGACAAAACATAATATCATACCCTCAAAAAAGCTAGTTACTGGCCTTAAAAGCTGATGGATCTACGATCCCTGTAATATAGTGTGTAAAGACATAACGTAGTATTCCCCCCCCCTCCCCTGTCAAACACTAATTAGCTATTGGTAAAAAATCTGACGAAAATAAAACCCCTTTAATATGCTGTACAAAGACATAATAAAGTATGCCTTTCACAAAACAGAACGAAAAAACCGGGGACCGTGTAATGCATGATGTTGAGCTTGAAGAAAGTCTTATATTGCAGACGGTGGTCACAGGGTGTTGGATATTAAGGTGTTGGTGGCAGCGGTGAGGTATAAGTGGCTACACACACACACACACACACACACACACCATACCCTTATCTCTTTGGCACTCTCCCACCATCACCTGACTTTCCAAAATCCGAAAATCGGCTCGGGTATTTATTAAGAACATGAAGGAAAGTTGGAAGGGTGGTGGAGGAGTAGCTAAACCAAGAATGAGGCAGAGGGACAGTGTAGTGCTGTGTGTATGAGGTGAACGATGATATGACTGTATGAGGAGGAGGAGGAGGAGGAGGAGGAGGAGGGGATAAAACAGAAGAGGAAAAGAGAGGAAGGAAATAATAATAATAATAATAATAATGATAAAAGATGGTGGAGGAAACGTATGAAAGGAGGATGCAGGAGAGGAGGAGGAGGAGGAAGAGAATTGATATTAATAAAGAGTAATAATAATATAGTATAAAATGTGTGTACAATTAGTATAACACATGTATAAATGGCAACAGGGTCAGGCAGAAGAGACAGAGGCACGACAAACTTTTAGATGAGACAGATTTTTACAGCTCTCAACATCTTCGTTCCTTCTTTCCATCTTGAAATTGAAAATTGTATTGTTGAAAGCATAAATAAAAATAAAAATGAACATAGATAGGTAAGTAGGTAGGTAGATAAATAGATAGATAGATTGTCAGATAAATAGAGATATAGATAGAATGATTGATTGACAGAGACAGATAGTCAGTTAATCAGTCAGGTATATCGATGGATATATAAACCTACAAATGTTCACTGACTTAACAGGACAAGAAATGCTTTTGAGGGTTATGTAGAAGAACCATGGGTCCTACTTTCCGGAGGTTGAGTTGAGATGCACTGAGGGAGTATCAAATAACACTGTGTGCAGGGTCTCTTGTGCCTGTCTTGGGTAATAGATCGATGTGGCCTTGGCAATAGATGCATAGAGGAAAAATAAATACCGGTACCTTGGTGTGTAGATTGATAGATGACTGAAGAGAGAGAGAGAGAGAGAGAGAGAGAGAGAGAGAGAGAGAAAGAGGCAAGAGGGGGAGAGGGAGTGCGGGAGGCAAGAGAAAGACAGAGGGAGTTTCAATTTGGCTCTGTGAGTCGGCCATGACAGGTAATCTTATGCTGTTGCCTCCTTACCTGCATGTCCTGTGTCACTCTCACGCTTTCTTGCACACACACACACACACACACACACACACACACACACTTTCAAAACCTACAAAGTCTGTCCCTTCCTAAAGCAAAATTTAACTTAGGAAATGCAACTAAGCTCTGTTTACGAGTTTGTAACGTGGATACATTGCAGTCGAAATAGTGGAGGTGGTGGGAGGCCAGGTTGAGGAAGTCTTGTAGTGTACAGTCCTAATCATAAATATATACAAAATACATTAAATACTAAGTAACAGGTGTAGGTATATATTGTGACGATAAGAGTGTGCTGGCTGCCCTGATCGCTGACGGACATGCAGGCAGAATTCTGAGACCCAGTGACCAGTGTGACAGTTTTAGTAGGAGAAGAAAGAAGGAACGAAAAAGGTTATGAATTAAGGATGGAGAAAGAAGATTTAGGAATGCAAGTAAGGAGGAAGAGGAAGGAGAATTTAAATAGATAAGGCAGAGGAGGCCCAGAAAGATGGACGAGGACGAGGATTAAGGTAAAAAGGAGAAAAGGGAAAAGATGACTACGGAGGGAACAGGAGGATTGGAGGGGGAGGAAGGAAGGGAGGAGGAGGACAAGCGGAAGAGAAGAATAAAGGTTTCTAAAGGAGGTGAGGTAAAGAAGAGAAGAGGAATTGTACTGTCAACTCTACGATCCAGACTTTTACATGGTCAAAAGGGGCAGAAAACAAATCACTATTGATGACCACTGTGTGCTGGAACGGTCAGGAACTCAGATTGATGGAGACTCTCTCCCATTAGCGGCCTCTTCGGTTGCGTTTATTACATTTCAAGTGGCCAAGTTAAGAGTGGTAGCATGCCAAAATGACGGGGCCAGTCTCCAACTAGGCCAACCCAAGCCCAACCTTCGGAGTTTCCCAGAATGATTCTAAGTTGTACATTAATAAACTACTAGGTAAGCTCTATACCACCAGTTCTCAAGGGTTATACAAACAATAAAGTTCGAGTGGGAGGAAATGTGTATTAACAAGACCAAAAGGTAGAAATCTTCCCCAGCTACTTGCTTTACAATTAAACCTGAATCAGTTGGCACATTGTTCGAAAAATATATCTCTATATGGTCCTAATATCAAATCCACAAAACTTAGCTCCTCTGTCCCGGTCCAGTGTGTTTCTTCATAATCGTCCCTCTGACCACAAATTTCACTGGTCCAGTCCTCTGCCACTCCCGACCTTAACTTCCACATTGGGACCTTGACTCACGCACTGGGACCTTGATCTCCAGACTTGAACTTTGACTCACTCACTGGTACTTCGACCTCCACACTTGGACCCGCTAGAAGTTATGTATAATGAATAACTATTCTTCCCAATGCAAGTAATCCCTTCACATGATCAGGAAAGTCTCATAATAAAGAAACATGAGTTACAACACTCGCCATCTCAAGTAATAACAGAATAACACGTGGCACTACAAACACATAGGGGAGGCGGTGGCTCAATCGGTAGAGAGGTGGCCTGTAGTCCTAACGGACCCAGGTTCGAATCCCGGCTGGGGCAGGGAACAGTTTAAGGATTTGAATTTCATTAAATCAGGCTTTACTGATCTACCAGAAGACCCGCCGACATGTCGTAAAAATACCCCCGCTAATACCAATACACCAGTCCTGTATGAGACAGCCCTAGCATGTATTCAATATGGACGGTGGGTGTTAGCGCCGAAGTGGTGACATGTAGAGGTGTATGGTATGTAGTAGGACTGCTGGGCCTTGATAGCAGGCTGTGAAGCCTATGCCCAGAGTCGGACACATAAAAAAAAAAAAAAAACTCAAAATAATATTTATTGTAGGGATAACATGGAAGGGAAAGTACTATAACAAACTGCAAAGTCATTCCAACACATTAATAAATAATTCACAGTCCCCGGGCACCTGAGACTTGGCCAACAAAAATCACACATTTATCTGAGGCTTAGACAGAATTAGCTAGCATTCTCGTATTCCAGTTACTAAATAATAATACAAAGTACAGTACACAAATGTATGGGAAATACCTCACTATTCAGCTCACAATACCAGAGTGGAGCGGGAAACTCGGGACTCTCTCTTTCAATGGCTAATGGCGTCCCCGTTACACTTCCTGAGGAATGACAGCACTTGATTCTACCCGAGTCCGTTTCTTAATTTCGTCGCTATTATCACTCATGGGATATCACTATTCGCGCTTCAACATACCAAACATCATTAATATCAAATTACTTACAGAATTCCTTGGGGGGGGGGGAGGATGACGACAGTACCGACCATCTGCCACCTATCACGGCCGGTGAGCGAGTGAAACACGCCAAAACTGCGTGATGCAAAGGGGGAGGGGGGGGATAACGGCGTACGCAATTTAAGATTTTTATTATTACAGACTCGTGATAGACTCAGTGTGATGTCTTTCCCCTTACAATCGATTACCCGACAAAAATGACATTCTCTAGTTATAATAACTACTCAACTACAACACCTCTCACTTTATACCCTTACATCGAAAAACAATAAAAATCGTCGTGCTTTACATCACTTTGCGCACGCGTACATTATGCTGGATTACGTGACCAAGGCACATGTTCCCATCCACTCGAGATTTTATATTATAAAGAGACTTAATACTAGTAAATTACAGTAGGAAAAAAAAGTGACTTAGCAACTAGGTAACTTAATCTATGTTCTGGTAACGTCCGCATGGAAACAGCCATGCCCAGGCCACACTCTCTCACTTAACAGAACTTTTGGTCATATAAAATGAACTAGATACAACTCATTATCACTTTCGGGCACTACAGAATGAGAGGAGGAAGATGAGAAACGGGAGAAGAAGTATAGAATAAAGTTTTAGTTTAGGCATTTCATAGTAAAGTTCGTAGCTGCTCTTGAGATAGCCATGTCACACCATTTGGAAGTTGAGTAAGAGAAGTGAGAGAGAGAGAGAGAGAGAGAGAGAGAGAGAGAGAGAGAGAGAGCAGAAGATAAAAATTAAGCAGTGTAGGAACAGTTGAACAGAAAGTAGGTAAACCCTGAAAATTCAATGTCGGACTTATCAGTTTTACTCGTGGTACTGGTTATGCCAGGCGGTAGTACGGTACTTCCCACTGCGTAGCCACTCAAGGTGTGATGGTTAAGAGAAGCTGACAGTGGACAAAGACAGTGGGAGTCGTATGCAAGGATGGTCAGAGGAAAGCGATAGTTGGTAAAACCAACACAAGAACAGACTGAAAAAGCAATTGACAACAGGAAGAAAAGATTAAGGAAGACGAAGGAGAGGAGGAAAGAAGGTTAAATGAAAAGTTAGACGGAATTTTGTTTAAGTTGTTCCCCTTTCCCTCTTATGGCTAAGTTCCTGGATGACCCTGACTTACACAGGAAGCCGGAGTATGTGTTTTTGTTGTGGATTCAAATGGGGAGATGAGCGACGCGGAGAGGTGGTTGAAGAACGTAGGAAAGGAGAAGCAAAGAAGAGAAGAGGAGAGAGAATGAGGGAAGAGGAGTTGAGGGGTGGAGACATGAAGTGGGGTGGAAAAGGGGGCAGATAAAAAAAGGGAGAAAAAAGAGGAAGACGAGAAAGGTTACAGTGGAAAAAAAAAAAAAAAAAAAAGGTCACAGGAGTTTGGTGAGTCCTGCGGGACCATCTTTCACACCGGATGGCTAAGTTCTTGGAAGCTGTGGTGTGGGTTTTTATTGGGCCTCAGAGGACGAGATGAGGGATGGAGAGAGCCATTACTCACTTGAGTCTGCTGATGTATTTTAGTGTTTGTTCCTGTTGCCACCAAACGATGATAAATAATTTAGGACTTACCTCTAGTACTGTAAAGAGATTAACGAAAGCCAAGTCATATCTTCCCATTTCGAGAAGTGTCTCCAGAACCGAGAAGAGAAAAAATCGTGTGAGGATGACAAGAATAAACGTCACCAAAGTCAAGTGGTTAATGACGAAGGGAAAGAGGGAAAAGGATAGAGAACTAAGAGAGAGGGATTGAAGGAAAAGAGAAAGAGTGAGAGATGAGGAATGGAGAAAGGGATTATTGACAATGATAAAGAAATTGAAAGAAAAGAAAGGAAGGAACATGTCGAGAGAGAGGAAGCTAAGGGAAGAAAAGAGGGATTAAAGAGGATTGACAGGGGGGGCAAAGAGGTGGGAATGATATTGTAGAAATGTTCTGGAAAGGAGTTTGAGGGTATCGGCAGAAAGGCATGGATAAAACAGAATGAAAGTTATAAAGTGGGAAGAAAGCGAAGGGAGAAATGATAAAAGAAAGGAAGAGTGTTGAGGGAGGCGAAGGTAAGGGATGGAGAGAGAGAGATTAAAATGAAAGGGAAGGAGAAAATGTAGGAAAAGGAGAGAATGAAGGGAAAGGATAAAGGAGCTGATGGAGTGACAAACGACGTATGGAGACAGGGATTGATGGCAATGGAAAGGGCGAGGAGAAGCGGGAGAAGGACAGAGAATGAAAGGATAGTTATTGAAAGACATAAGAAAGGGGGATGAGGGAATGGGAGTTAACAGACATAGATGTGATCTAAAATGTAGGATGTAGGAAAAGAAACAAGAAGCTGACAAAAAAGACAACAGCGAAATAAAGATTGGGAAGAGGGGATAGGAGTTGAAGAAATGAGAAAGATAAAAAATAAAGAAATGGAAATTGATTCGTGACTTGAGGAAGAATGAGAGAAGGAAGGGAGAGGAAGTGAAAGGTAACTGTCTGGGTTCGAAGGAGTTGGAGGTGATGGATGGAGAAGAAGATTTAAAAGAGTAGGAAAGGAAGCGGTAATATGGGGAAAAGCAGGTAGGAGGAAGGCGAGGAACTGAAAGTAAGATGCAAGACGATTGAGTGAGTTGGAGTTCTTGGAAGAAGAGAAGAATGAAACAGTCTGACTAAGACATGGAAAGGGACTGGAGACTGTCAGGAGTGCTGAGGGATGGTGCAGGATAGACCATAGCAACTGTAAAGGGGAAAGAAAGTTTAAAAGGGATATGAAAAGTGAAAGTGACGATAAAGAATTAATGAAGGAAATTGGTAAGGCTGTATGAAGAAATTTTTGGGTGAAAATGGATTATTACATACTTAGAAAATAAAAATGAGGGAATATATCATTAACGTGGGATATAATATGCTGGGAGTGGAAAAAAAAAAGAACTCAAACATTAATTTCCCTTTGACATGTCGGTGTCTTATTAACGTCGTCCGCCAGTAAGGCAGACTATGAGCCATTAAAACTGCCCCCACCAACAAGATATTTGCATGAATCTGTGTGCGTATTTTCAGATGTATTGCTGGTGTTTTGGGCCGGGTATTACAGTGAATTGCAATAAAGGGTAAAGGGGCGACAATCCACATATGTTATTGCCGTACATATTGACCTGTGCCACAGACGATTTACGAGTATACCGCCATTGTACTGATAACAGGTTGGCACTGACTGTGGCGAGTGGGGAAGGTCGGCTGGTGTATGGTGGAGGGCGGCATGGAGTCCAGTGATACGGACTGGTCTTGTAAGCTTAGGAGACTTTGAAGCACCTCTCTCAGCGACTTATTTCCCATACTACATCTACATACTCTAATGCATGTATTTATATGTATTTTCGTTGTATATTTAGGAACTATATAGCATTAACAACATACGGGTGGGTATTAGTGAATCATAAGGTTAATTAAACTGGCAAGGAAGACGTGCTGTAAACCATGCTAAGTCAACCACAATACCACTCATACACCTGCACTTCACAACCACAGAACCACCCATACACCTGCACTTCATAACCACAATACCATCCATACACCTGCACTTCATAACCACAAAACCAACCATACACCTGCACTTCATAACCACAATACCAACCATACACCTGCACTTCATAACCACAATACCAACCATACACCTGCACTTCACAACCACAATACCAACCATACACCTGCACTTCATAACCACAAAACCAACCATACACCTGCACTTCACAACCACAATACCAACCATACACCTGCACTTCACAACCACAATACCATCCATACGCCTGCACTTCATAACCACAATATCATCCATACACCTGCACTTCACAACCACAGTACCACCCATACACCTGCATTTCACAACCACAATACCACCCATACACCTGCACTTCAAAACCAGAATATCATCCATACACTTGCACTTCACAACCACAATACCACCCATGCACCTGCACTTCACAACCACAATACAACCCATACACCCACACTTTACAACCACAATGCCACCCACACACCTGTAGTTCAGACAAGGGGCACGTGGCTTGATGGGGCACTGCTGGCTTTTACACAGGATAAACTATGGAGATGTGGCGTAATATCTGTCCATCTGTTTATTTGTCTGTATCTATGTCTGTGTTTATTTACTGCAGCCAAGCTAGGGTGAACTGGCTGGGGGTGGGGGTGGGGGATGGACCGGATGGATTGGTAACTTTCACACATGATTGATTTTGGAAATGTGGCGTAATATATATCTACTTATCTGTCTGTGTATCTATCTTTTTACCTGTTAGATTTCTCTCCCATTCTCTCTGCCAGTCTGTCCTTCTTTATTTGTCTTTATCTGTCCATCTGTTTATCTGCTTTATCTGTCTATATATCTCTATTGGAGAGAGAGAGAGAGAGAGAGAGAGAGAGAGAGAGAGAGAGAGAGAGAGAGAGAGAGAGAGAGAGAGAGGAACTGAACTCAGTAATTAGGCTGTAGGAGAATTAAGCGAATCTTAGTGGTCTTAATTAGCGTACGAATGGGAGAAGTTTGACGTGAGTATAAAAAATGTCAAGTATAAACACTGCAAAAATAACTTATGTTAGTACGTCATTTGGAAGGCTGAGAAATTTTGAGATCATTTAAAAGATTTGGAGTGAGGAAGTTTATTATTCAAAACTTAGTAATTAGCTTAGTAAGATAATACGGTCACAGAGACTGGATTATGGCCAGGGTGGTGTAAAGGGTACTGTGTGAGTTTGAAGGTAGGAGCAGGCGTGGGAGGCAACGATAATTATTTCTTGAAGTATATTAGTGTGCATTAAAACTAAGGACGATAAAATAGGATTACTTGGTATGACCTTGGAAAGAATAATTTCAAAGGTTATGAAGAAGCAGGCGTGATGATTATTTCTTGAAGTATATTAGTGTATGCAATAAGGAAAGGACGATAAAATAAAGGTTTATTTGGGTAGGTTGCGGAAGGATTAAATAAAATGCTAAAAAGAATGAGGCATGAGAGGCGAAGGTGTTTTGTGTGATTACGTGAGTGTGCAGAAAAACGAAGTATAGACGATTTTAAAAAGGTATAAAAATAGACTGACGAAGGATGACTTTGGAGGGATTAAATACAAGGCTAAGAAGGAGGAGGCGTGAGAGACGAAGACGATAATTTGTTGAGGTAAATGAGTCTGCAGTAAAGCTAAATAAAGACAACGAAAATTCTACTAGCGGCGATTCTGGAGGGATTAAATAAGAGACTGTGAAATTGGCTTGTTATGGTGAGTGTGTAAGGAAACGAGGTGTTGTGTGCAATGGAATAATGATTCAGTAACTGACAGGCGATGGTACTGCGTGGGTAAGTGTTTTTGGTAATGCATGTGACCTTATTATTAATATGGCAGTATATGGCATGGCTTTGTCTTGTAGTTGGTGTGAGAGCTACCTAACAGATGATACGGCGTAGGTGCCTTGGCTTTGAGGTTAAGCCTCAACTTTAGAAAGCCTTAACCCCTTAAGTCCGACAGCTTTTTTTTTTCCCCTTTATTCGTCCACCTACCCAACGATTTTATTCACATGTAAGAGAACTGCCTACCAAAGTCCTTCGCCTTAACTTGGCCCAGATTTTTGTCCAGTTTCATTTTATTTCTTGTAGCTCAGTGGCAGAATAAGCCAATCCTGTGGCACTGCATTCATTCCATAGCATTTCATCGTGACTGGCATCGCCTGCTAGTGTTAACCTCTTGCCACAACACAGTGTTCATGATGGATATATGGCAATTTCAGGCCAGGTTACAGTAACAAGGGTATAGTGGCGGGGTTATTGAGGGCTTTAGTGACGGGGTTATTGAGGGCTTTAGTGACGGGGTTATTGAGGGCTTTAGTGACGGGGTTATTGAGGGCTTTAGTGACGGGGTTATTGAGGGCTTTAGTGACGGGGTTATTGAGGGCTTTAGTGACGGGGTTATTGAGGGCCTTAGTGACGGGGTTATTGAGGGCTTTAGTGACGGGGTTATTGAGGGCTTTAGTGACGGGGTTATTGAGGGCTTTAGTGATGGGGTTATTGAGGGCTTTAGTGATGGAGTTATTGAGGGCTTTTGTGATGGGGTTAATGAGGGCTTTAGTGACGGGGTTAATGAGGGCTTTAGTGACGGGGTTAATGAGGGCTTTTGTGACGGGGTTAATGAGGGCTTTTGTGACGGGGTTAATGAGGGCTTTTGTGACGGGGTTATTGACGGCTTTAGTGACGGGGTTAATGAGGGCTTTTGTGACGGGGTTAATGAGGGCTTTTGTGACGGGGTTAATGAGGGCTTTTGTGACGGGGTTATTCATTGCTTTAGTGACGGGATTATTGAAGGCTTTAGTGACCGGGTTATTGAGGGCTTTAGTGACGGGGTTATTGATGGATTTAGTGACGGGGTTATTGAAGGCTTTAGTGACGGGTTTATTGAGGGCTTTAATAGGGGGTTATTGAGGACTTTAATACGGGGTTATTGAGGGCTTTAGTGACGGGGTTATTGAGGAATGTGATTTAACTCCTGCATTTAGTATGTCGTGTTTAAGCTGAACATAATGGCTTAGTATCAGCAAGAGTAAAATAATTAGTGCCTCACTGCATGGAAGGGGTTAATGGTATAATTAGTACCTCACTGCATGGAAGGGGTTAATGGTATAATTAGTACCTCACTGCATGGAAGGGGTTAATGGTATAATTAGTACCTCACTGCATGGAAGGGGTTAATGGTATAATTAGTACCTCACTGCATGGAAGGGGTTAATGGTATAATTAGTACCTCACTGCATGGAAGGGGTTAATGGTATAATTAGTACCTCACTGCATGGAAGGGGTTAATGGTATAATTAGTACCTCACTGCAGGGAAGGGGTTAATGGTATAATTAGTACCTCACTGCAGGGAAGGGGTTAATGGTATAATTAGTACCTCACTGCATGGAAGGGGTTAATGGTATAATTAGTACCTCACTGCAGGGAAGGGGTTAATGGTATAATTAGTACCTCACTGCAGGGAAGGGGTTAATGGTATAATTAGTACCTCACTGCAGGGAAGGGGTTAATGGGAAGGCAGTGGGGGTCAGGGCAGTGTTTTCCTTGTTCATGCCATTGTTTGCTCTCTTGCTTTTTTGTTTTGACTTTTTCTTGTTCCTGTGTATGACCTCACTTCCTCGTTTACAGAAGTAGGAAGTGGCTTAATATGATGATGATGATGATGATGATGATGATAATGATGATAATGATATAACAATGATGATGATGATAATGATGATGATGATATAACAATGATGATGATAATGATAACAGTGATAATATATATATATATATATATATATATATATATATATATATATATATATATATATATATATATATATATATATATATATATATATATATATATATATATATATATATATATATATATATATATATATATATATATATATATATATATATATATATTGGAGTGGGAAAAATAAGTTATATTTGTCTTTCCTCTTATCAGCCAAGAAACCTGTAGAATCAGCCATCTTGACTGATGATGATGGTGGTGGTGGTGGTGGTGGTGGTAGTGATGATCCTTTGTAGTGAGAAAAGTTAGATTTATTTTTCCATTTATTAACCAAGAAACTTTGAAAATGCAATTGCTTGTCCTCGCCCTGCATTTTCCGTTAGGAATGTGACATTAAGGACGAAGAGTTATAATTGTATAGCCAAGCGAGTCTGCATCATTACGATGACACTGTTGACTGAAATGAGTCAATATAATTTTTAAACAGAACTAAGATGTAATGTTTCCCAAAAGAGTTTCCATCATTAGGGTCACTGAAATGATGAGTAAATATACATACCGTATTAACCTTCTTATAGTGGTAACAATATTGGGATTTTCTTACAGTACAGTCAGCACCAGAGTTATGTTGTGCTGAGAAGTGAGTCATAGCAGCCTGAGAGTGATATTACTGGTACAGTTAGTTAACGCATGGCCGGTACAAGTCTAACAGTCTGTTCCAGCGTTTTCCTGAAGATATTACTCAGCTAATGGAATATGTAACCTATACCAGCCAGAGAATGTTAATACTGGTACCACTAACACATGGTTGGGCCAAGTCTAGTTCAGCAATATATTCCTGCTATTTCCTAACAATTTTGTTCGGCTAACAACATGTAGCCTATACCAGCCAGAGAGTGGTAACGCTGCCACAGTTAACCTCTGCTTGATCAAGGCAAATTCAGTGTTTTGTTGCAGTTACAGCAAACGATTTTGTTCAGCTGTGAGTGAGTCATAGGAGCCAGAGAGAGTGAAAGTTTCATTTGGAGAAGACATCGTATAAGTGATGCCTCACCAGGACATGAGGGGAAGGTAGAGGAAGATAATTAGTGGCACTTTTCAGAGACAGCTTGGTAAAAAAAATATTAACTTCGAGAAAAAACAAAAGCAAGTGAATGAGAAAATGTAGGGGGAAGCCTTTGTGTGGAATAACCTGCAGAAAAAAAAAAAGTCATTGCAAGAAGTGATAGTTGAACCCCATTAGTTTGGTAAAAAATTTTCAAAGTGATATTTTTAGTTAGTGAAAAGAAATGAGTTTAATGGAAGTTACAATAGTGATCTGAAAGTTAATGGTGGAAGTTGTGTAACAGGATCAGAAAATAAAATATATGCAAAAGATGAAAATTAATTGGAAGGGTGAGTTGAAAACTTTAATTTGTCCTAACTTTAGTGAGTAAGGTATAAAAAACCACCACCACCACCACCACCACCACCACCACCTCCTCCTCCTCCTCCTCCTCCTCCTCCTCCTCCAAATGGCATAATGTGATCAGCGGCGTTCCCCAAGGCTCAGTACTTGGACCGATACTTTTTATTATCTATATAAATGATATTGATGAGGGTCTAAATGGTAAAGTATCCAAATTTGCAGATGATACTAAAATAACCAGTAAAGTAACTTCAAAATTACAGTGGCAGGAGTTACAAAATGACCTTAATACTTTACCAAGCTGGGCAAAAAAATGGCAAATGAAATTCAACACAGAAACATGTAAAGTACTTCATATTGGAAGTAACAACGTCCATGCGAACTACAAAGTGAACAATATCCGGATATCAACTACAGACAATGAAAAGGATCTTGGTGTGATAATATCAAATGACCTAAAACCAAGTAAGCAGTGCACCGAAGCAGTTAAAATTGCAAACAAGCTGGTGGGTTTTATTGGAAGAACTTTCGAGTTTAAATCGGAAAAAGTCATACTTGCCTTGTACAAGTCACTAGTGCGCCTCCACCTTGAGTATTGTGTGCAATTCTGGTCTCTGTACTACAGAAAGGACATTGAAAAATTAGAGAAAATTCAGTGAAGAATCACAAAAATGATGCCACGACTTAGAAACAAACCACATGAGGAACGCCTTGAAGAACTTAAATTATTTAGCCTAAAGAAGCGCAGGTTAAGAGGGGACCTTATTGAAGTTTTCAAAAATCATGAAGGGATATGACAACTTAGACATGAATAAATATTTTGATATAGACCGGTCGAGTCAAACCAGAAGTAATGGCTGCAAAATTATGGGAAAATGTTTCCAATCCCATGAAGCAAAATACTTCTTCTTTAACAGAGTTGTAAATATCTGGAACAGATTACCCTCAGATACCGTGAACAGTATCTCAACTGAGACTTTCAAAATCAAAATAGACAAGTATTTGCATGAGAATCCTTAGCTGAGTCTTTTTCTGTCCAAATAACTTGCTTTTATAGCTACGCATAAGTTCATTCCCCTTTTGTCTACAAGACACCCTGTAAACAACATACCCGTACATAGTGTCGCGTCACATCATTACACATTTTTTCAGTTTATTCGATGCAAATAAAGTAATATAAGCACAGATTAGGATCTGCACAGATAACCCTGAGTTAACGGTCACTACTCTTACTTTCGACCTGTGATGGGCTGTGGATCGCTGAGGGTCCCTGTTAGTCATGTGACCACCATCGGGATTTTTTTAATGTACCAGGGGTCACTGCTTCAGGATGAAACTTGTGTACTTGTCCCACATGGGAGAGTTCCTTGTCTCAGTGGAGTGAACAAAGCTAGGGCCTGATTGACTGCTGCCTACCTTAAAAGCGCCAGGCAAGGCTGCCGCATCACCCCTAAACATCCACACTGCGCAGTCCCCTCGTGTCTACAGGACACCCCGTAACCTTAACATAGTGTCACGTAACGTCATTATACATTTTTCAGTTTACTCAGTGCAAATGAGGAAATATGCAGTAAGCACAGATTAGGATCTGCACAGTTAGCCCTGAGTTAACAGTCACTACTCTTACTTTCGACCTGTGATGGGCTGTGGATCACTGAGGGTCCCTGTTAGTCAAGTGACCACCATCGGGATTTTTTAAATGTACCAGGGGTCACTGCTTCAGAATGAGACTTGTGTACTTGACCCACATGGGAGAGTTCCTTGTCTCAGTGGAGTGAACAGAGCTAGGGCCTGATTGACTGCTGCCTACCTAAAAAGCGCCAGGCAAGGCTGACGTACCACCCCTAAACATCCACTCTGTGCATTGCACATCCACACTGTGCACTGTGTAGCCCCCTTTTATCTAAGACACCCGTTGTATGTATTTTAATCTCCCCAATGCAAAGAAAGCAATATAAGCACAGATTAGGATCTGCACAGATAACCCTGAGTTAATGGTCACTACTCTTACTTTCGACCTGAGATGGGCTGTGGATCTCTGAGGATCCCTGTTAGTCAAGTGACCACCATTGGGATTTTTTAAATGTACCAGGGGTCACTGCTTCAGGAGGAAACTTGTGTACTTGTACCACAGGGGAGAGTTCCTTGTCGCAGTGGAGTGAACGGAGCTAGGGCCTGATTGACTGCTGCCTACCTCAAAAGCGCCAGGCAAGGCTGCCGCACCACCCCTAAACATCCACACTGTGCAGTGTGTAGTTTCCACGTTATGTCCACAGACTTCCCATAAACCCAATGTACCGGTTTATAATGTCATGCCGTAACTATTAGTTTATTTGATTACTTTCTCTTTCAGGTTACTCAGGTGGGTAGCTTGTAGACAAAGTATTATAGAATGTGACTTTTCCTTTCCAGTTTTTCCCATGAAATTTCCATGTCAGTTTTTCCATGCTGCATGGTGGCTTTTCTCGCTTTTTCCTGGAGGGTTTGGTGGTGGGGGGAGCCTTCTTGCTTTACTATCCTTATCTTTCAGCATGTAGAGTTGGATCTTGTAGTCACAGTTTTCTCTGTAACAAGCAGCCTCGAAAGGACCATAAGGTCTGTTGCTGTTTGCTTTCCTATGTAATTCTATGTAATCCTCCTCCTCCTCCTCCTCCTCCTCCTCCTTAGGCCTTAGGGTGGGGTGGGGTAGGGTCGAGAGAGCTAGAAAAAACTTGACTGAGATATTAACCAAAGTGTTCCCAGCTGAATGGGTCGCACTTCCATTAACTCACCATTCAAGCCGCCGGAATCGTAACTCCATGTGGCTTCAGTGCCACCTGTCAAAGTCAGTCCAACGATTCTCATGTTAAAAAAAAAAAAAAAGAGAGAGAGGAGGGGGACCATCGCCGGAATAAAGATGAACCTAGAAATAGGGAAGTGACTGGATAAAATAGTAAGAGTTAGCTAGTCATTTAGTAGGCCATGACGGTCCTTTATCGTGTTAGTATTGGTCCTGCCAGACGCTTGTGTTTAGGTCAGGCCACACCTTTCATAGTGAATGGGTTAATAAGATACATAGGCTATATAAATAACCCGTACAGTTCAACACGTGCCTCTACGCTGAATACAAACCCTGTAGCGGCAGCAGGAATAAGGAATACAAGACGGCATGGTGCAGGATGAATGCTTTATTGAGGCAATGAATATATTACCTTTACTTTCTGCTGCAGCTTTACTGCAGACTACAGAAACTGCAAAGCTTAACTATTTCACTAAGCTGACGTCATTTTTATATATTTTTTGATACCGCCAGACAGTGTTATTAAGCTTAGTAGGTAGTGTGTCATAGTGACTGGGTTAATGAAAGCTGTGTCATAGTGACTGGGTTAATGAAAGCTGTGTCTCAGTGAATGGGTTAATGAAAGCTGTGTCACAGTGAATGGGTTAATGAAAGCTGTGTCATGGATGGGTTAATGAATGCTGTGTCATAATGAATGGGTAATGAACGCTGTGTCATAGTGAATGGGTTAATGAAAGCTGTGTCATAGTGAATGGGTTAATGAAAGTTGTGTCATAGTGAATGGGTTAATGAAAGCTGTGTCATAGTGAATGGGTTAATGAAAGCTGTGTCATAGTGAATGGGTTAATGAAAGCTGTGTCATAATGAATGGGTAATGAAAGCTGTGTCATAATGAATGGGTAATGAACGCTGTGTCATAGTGTCATCATGATCTGTCATTTAGCCTAGCCTATTTTGGGTTGCTTGGATGACGTATGTGTTATTCTCCCATTCTCTCTTTTTTTTTTTTTTGTGGGTTCTTTCTGACGTCAGTTAATCTTTCCGTATTACTTATATAGGCCTGCTCGTTATTGCGCTGGCGTTTTTCATAATCGATTTCACTCATCTTTGTAAGAATTTCTATCTGTGAAGGGATCGTAAAATGTTGACATTCATGCTTACGGTACAACGACACCTTTGTACCAACAGCCAGTATTATTCAGCTCTGAAGGACGTCACATAATGAACGTATTGTAGTCGCGGCGCAAGAATCTGAGGTTGCCATTATCGTACTTTAGCAACCTACCCGTCAACTGTGCTTCCGATTTCGAATACATTATGATACGCGTGTGATTCGTGTATATGCTTGTGTATAATAATATTCGTGAATAATATATTCGTGTATAATATTGATTCGTGCATAATATAACACGAAACGAAACCGAACTCACTGTTGACAGGTAGGTTGCCAGGGTACGATAATGACAACCTCAGAGTTGTGAGCCTCGACTATAGTAACAATCTCCATATTAACATCTTTAGCACAGTGATGTTTCATTTTGTTGCTGCCCCCAGCACACAGTTTAAGTGCTGTTGGGAAGGGGTAGCACCAGCACACAGTTATAGTGGTGGTAGGAAGCACCTTTGGTAGTGAAGGGGTAGCACCAGCACACAGTTATAGTGGTGGTAGGAAGCACCTTTGGTAATGAAGGGGTAGCACCAGCACACAGTTATAGTGGTGGTAGGAAGCACCTTTGGTAGTGAAGGGGTAGCACCAGCACACAGTTATAGTGGTGGTAGGAAGCACCTTTGGTAGTGAAGGGGTAGCACCAGCACACAGTTATAGTGGTGGTAGAAAGCACCTTTGGTAATGAAGGGGTAGCACCAGCACACAGTTATAGTGGTGGTAGGAAGCACCTTTGGTAGTGAAGGGGTAGCACCAGCACACAGATATAGTGGTGGTAGGAAGCACCTTTGGTAGTGAAGGGGTAGCACCAGCACACAGTTATAGTGGTGGTAGGAAGCACCTTTGGTAGTGAAGGGGTAGCACCAGCACACAGTTATAGTGGTGGTAGGAAGCACCTTTGGTAGTGAAGGGGTAGCACCAGCACACAGTTATAGTGGTGGTAGGAAGCACCTTTGGTAGTGAAGGGGTAGCACCAGCACACAGTTATTGTGGTGGTAGGAAGCACCTTTGGTAGTGAAGGGGTAGCACCAGCACACAGTTATAGTGGTGGTAGGAAGCACCTTTGGTAGTGAAGGGGTAGCACCAGCACACAGTTACAGTGGTGGTAGGAAGCACCTTTGGTAGTGAAGGGGTAGCACCAGCACACAGTTATTGTGGTGGAAATGAAGGAGTAGCACCAGCACACAGTTATAGTGGTGGTAGGAAGGGGTAGCACCAGCACACAGTTATAGTGGTGGTAGGAAGGAGTAGCACCATCACACAGTTATAGTGTTGGTAAGAAGCACCTATGGTAGTGAAGGACTGGGAGTCAGTCACCATCAGCCCCTTCAGTACGATGACGCCTTTACCCACTTCAACCCGACGACGTAATTTATATCTGCTGTTGCTGCCTCCACACAGTTCTCTTCACCTTGGGATAGACCTTAATTAACCTAGATATAGTCTTCATTGCCCTAGATATAGCCTTCATTAACCTGGGTACAGCCTTCATTAACCTGGGTACAGCCTTCATTAACCTGGATATAGCCTTTATTTACCTGGATATAGCCTTTATTAACCTGGATATAGCCGTCTTTAACCTAGATATAGCCATCTTTAACCTAGATACAGCCTTCATTAACTCTTGCTGATTTGAATAAAAATCATGTAACAGAGGCAGGAATGTGGGGTACGTAGGAGGACTGCTGGGCCTCAGGGAACGGGCTGGTAATCCTGTGGCCAGAGTCAGACGTGTAAGAAACTAGTAAATCTTTTGTATTTCTAACCTTCCTACCCCCAGTTAGGTCTGTTAGGTAATGATCTCATGTAAGGAAGGCCTACCACTGCGAAAGAATGTGTTAGGAGAAATACATTGAGGTGGTTTGGCCATGTGGAGAAGTTGTAGAGAGAGAGACTAACGAGGCGAGTGTATGTGAGGTGGAGGGGGGGAAAGAGAGGGGTAGGCCAAGGATGAGATGGAGGGATGGAGTGGAGAGGTATATGAGAGAGAGGGGTGTGAACTGGGAGGGCAGTGAAATGGAGGGGGTCAGGGTGACATGGAGGCGATTTGTTTGTGGTCACCCCATATGGGATTAAGGCGTCTGCCAATAGATAGATAGATGGATAGTATTATTTTCTCACTGACCCCCTTCGTCTTGTTGCTTAGTTTTCTTTTACGCCATTTATCTGCCTTTCTTCGCTGTCTTCCTCGCGTATAGTTTTATATATTTCATGCAGTCACTCCTCTAGACTCCTGGGTTTTCTTTCTC
The DNA here is from genome assembly GCF_032717465.1 of Coenobita brevimanus. Taxonomy (NCBI): domain Eukaryota; kingdom Metazoa; phylum Arthropoda; class Malacostraca; order Decapoda; family Coenobitidae; genus Coenobita; species Coenobita brevimanus. The sequence goes on from NC_137001.1 coordinate 104,662, forward strand.
GAGTACCGTAGTTGTTTTTGTCCGTCTGTCACTTAGGCCTGCCTCGGCTGAAAGGCATCCTGTTTCTTCGTCATTGTTACACCCTTTCTCTACTCAAATCTCTATTATTTATATCCTCTGTCACTTTCACTTATTCTTACCTCTTCTGTTTTTCGTGTTTGTTTGGCTCCTCCTGTGTGTTCTTACCTTACCTAATTGTTCTTACCTAATTGTATCTTTACAGGAATGAGTCAAGCTCGTACTGTCCCGTGTCTTAAACCATATTTATCGTACATATCCTTAAATTTGTGAATTGTTTTGGTACACACTATTTCATTCGGTAGTGCATTCCATTGATCAATTGCTCTGTTTGGGAAACTGAATTTCCTTACGTCTTTATCACCTCTCTTCTTATGCAGTTTTTTGCAGTGTCCTCTTGCTGATGCTTCTCCATATGTTAAGTAATCATTTATGTCTATTTTCTCCTTCCCTGATATGCACTTATATAGCATTATCATGTCACCTCTTTTCCTTCTCTCCTGTAGTGTTGGTAGATTCAGCTTATTTAGTCTTTCTTCGTAGCTTAGGTCCCTTAAGCTTGGTATCCATCTTGTAGCGGCCCTTTGAACTTTTTCAATCTTATCTATATGCTTTTTGAGATGAGGACTCCAGACTATTGATGCATATTCCAGGGTTGGTCTAATGAATGATGTTATTATCCTTCTTAGCATGTCTTCATTTATTTATGTGAATGCTATTCTCATATTTGCAAGCAGTGTATACATGTTCCGTACCTTCTCGCTGATGTGGTCAGCCGGAGATAGTCTGTTATTGATAATCACACCTAGGTCTTTCTCTCTTTCTGATGTGTATAGGGTTTTGTTTCCTAACTTATAATCCCAATCAGGTCTTTTTCCACTTTTACCAAACTTGATTTCATGACACTTGTCCACACTGAATTCCATTTGCCATGTACTACTCCATTCATGAAGTTTATTTAATTCTTCTTGTAGCTCCCTACAGGAGTCTATGCTAGTAATTCTCCTTTGTATTTTTGCATCATCTGCAGACATATTCAGATAGCTCTCATTTCCAGTGTTACTGTTTATATCATTTATGTACACTAAAAACATGATTGGTGCCAGCACCGAACCCTGTGGTACTCCACTAGTCACCTCTTTCCATGATGAGTAGTTTCCTCTTAGTACTGTCCTCATTTCTCTTTTTATGAGAAAGTCTTGCATCCAACAAAACAGTTTGCCTTGAATTCCTCCTTGATGGTACAGCTTCCATAAAAGTCTTTGGTGTGGTACTGTGTCAAAAGCTTTCTTGAAATCTAAATAGATACTGTCCACCCATCCTTCCCTTTCCTGTATTGTGTTTGTTACTCTGTCATAGTAGCTCAACAGATTAGTAACACATGATTTTCCTTTTCTGAAACCAAACTGTCTTTCTGTTATCATACTGTGTTCTTCTAGATGATTTACCCAAGCTTTTCTTATGAGTTTTTCTAATACCTTGCTTACAACACTGGTCAGTGATACTGGTCGGTAGTTGAGTGGATTTTGTCTATTTCCTTTCTTGAATAAGGGGACTATATTTGCTTTTTTCCAAATATCAGGTAGTTTCCCCTTGACTCAAGGATTTCTTGAAAATTAAAAATAATGGTTTACTTAACTCCTTTGCACATTCGCGTAACACCCAACATGAAATTTCATCAGGACCACTTGCTTTTCCTCTGTCTAATCTACTTAAGTCCTCCTGTATTACTTTTTCTGCTATTTGTATATCTGGTAGTATGTGTGGACATGCGTATTCCACATAGTCCCTCTCAAAATTTTTTTCTTCTGTAAAAACTAATTGGAGATTCTTATTTAGTGCTTCACAAATATCTTTCTCTTGTGTATAAGTGATTCCCTCGTCCGTAATGGATTGTATTATATCTTTTACTTTGGTTTTGCTTCTGATATAGCTGTAAAACAGCTTTGGTTGATCACTACTTTTACGTATTTATTATATCCTCCTCAAACTGTTTTTGGGCTTCCCTCCTTATTCTTGTATAGTCGTTTCTTGCCTGTTTGTAATGATTATACGCCCTTTCGCTATTGTGTCTTCTGTATCTATTCCAAAACAAATCTCTTCTTTCTTTTGATTTTTTACATTCTGTATTGAACCATTTCTGTATTTTCTTATCTGCTTCTTTGTGCTGTGGGATGTACTTCTGGACTCCTATTTCATAAAATTCACAAAATTTTTTATATACAGCATTTAAATCTTGTCCTCTAAGCTCATTTTCCCAATCATCTTCTAAGAAATACTTCTTTAGGTCTTGATAATTTCCCTTTTTATAGTTTAGGCTCTTTTTGTAACTATCATTGCTGTTTACTATGTCATATGCTATCCTGAAGTTATAATTTAGTACTGCATGATCGCTTTTGCCGAGTGGAGGGTGATATATTAAACTGTCAATGTCATTTTCTTGCCTAGTAAATATTAGATCTAGCACTGAAGGTACATCAAGTCCTCTTTTTCTAGTGGTTTCCCTCACATGTTGCGTTAAGAAAAACTCTTGTACGAGATCCAGGAGCTTTTGGTCCCAACAGCTTTCTTGGCTATTTATATCTAGAGTATTCCAATTTATATTTGTGTTGAAGTCCCCAGTTAGTATAATTCTTTCCGATTTCTCTTCCATTTTATGTAGCAAGGATCTTATACTCTGAATTGTACTCTCTGCCAGGTCCTCATATTCGTCTCTTTCCCATGTGTTTGATCTGGGTGGCATGTACAAATTGGCTACAATTACTTTACCTTCAGATGTGTCGATCTCTACTGCAATCAGTTCTACTTGTGATGGTATATCTAGGTTTATTTCCTTGACTTTTAGATTTTTCTTAGTTAATATTATAATTCCTCCTCCTTTTTTTACATTTCTGTCTCTTCTCCATATATTGTATTCCTCTAAGTTTAGTATGTCATTGGATATCCTTGGTGTTAATTTTGTCTCAGTTAGGCATATTATTTGTGGTTCATTTTCTCTGACATAATCATTCATCTCTAGTAATTTAGATACCATTCCATCCACATTTGAGTACATCAACTTTATCATCTTGTTTATATACTTGTCATGACATGGTTCTACTAACTTCCTCCTTTTTCTTCCATCCTGTTTGTGTACCACTTTCGTACCTGAAATCCTATTACTTTGTAAAAAAATTTCTTCTCCTCTTCTGATCTTCCCTCATTTTTTGCTTTTGCTTCCTCCCTTTTCTCTTTCAGTAATTCCAGTTCCTCTTGTGTTAGGCATCTTTTTATCCATACATTTTTGAACTCCTCTTTTTCCATAAGATTCTTTGCATTTTTTAGTATCTCTTCCACAGTGTTTACACTCTGGAAAGTCACCTTTAGAGGTCTTGTCTTGCTTTTCTCGTATTTCCCTAACCTTTTGTGTTCCTCTATGTCTTTACTACAGATTTCCTCTGATACTTCTGTCAGTAAGCTCATTACATTTGCCATCTCCTTTTTGTCTCTAGTGATCTTGTTTTTAATTTCTTCCTCTTCTATACCAGTGATTACTATTGATTTATTTATTTCTACTGAATCTCTGACTATCTTTGGATTGTTTTGGATTATTCTTTTCACTTCCTTTTTAATGCTTTTTTCCTCCACCCTTGTTTCTAAGTCTTTCTTTACTTTCACCATTTCAGCATACGTGGTTTCTACATCATTTTTGTAGCTTTGCACAGCTTCATTCACCTGTGTTATCTTCTCCTCAATATCACTGCTCTGGTCCATAAGACTGCTTGCTTGTCTAATTGTCTCTGTGTCATTTTTGAACTCTTCCATAACACTCTCGTGATTGACTACTGTACTTCCCATTTCACTCACTTTCTTCCTAAGGGTATTCAATTCCACTGTTAGTTCACTGATGGTTGTGTCTTTCTTATTGGCCTCCCTTCCCAGTTTTTCTATCTCTTCCTTTTGCAAGTGCATTTGCTTCTTTATTTCATCAATTTCATTTTTGAAAGCCATTTCTAGTTTGTGTACACGTTCAACCAGTCTATTGTGAGTCTCCACTTCAACCAGTTCTTGGTAGAAATCATCATTTTGCTTTTTACTTTTATCCCTTTTCTTTTCCAAATTTGTTTTACTGAAGTATGTATCCATTTTGTAATACTAAATGAACAGAATATGTACTTACAGATTATGTACACTTTCCCCGTGTTGCTGTAGTATAAACAAACCCAGCTGACTCAACGCATCGTGGTTCTTTGTTGTTTGAACCAGTCTTATTTAAACTTATTATTTCTTTTCCTTTTAATAATGAAAAATCATTTAGTCTAACCTGGTACAGAGCTTGACTCATTCAAAGATACTAATTTAGGTATTGCCACTGACCGTGTTGGTCCGGTACGGAGCGCCGGTGCCGGACGTCTACCTCCGATGTGTGTGTGTGTGTGTGTGTGATCTACAGAAAGAAGGAACACAAGAATAAAAACCCTGCATATTACTGTGCCTTTCGATGACAGGCAGTTATACACAACACACCAACAAGACCCGCAATTGAGAGAGAGAGAGAGAGAGAGAGAGAGAGTAAACAAAGCCGTGAAAAGATAAAACGAGAGGCTGTGATTTTGACGGAAGAAATTGCAGTTATTAATAAATATTTTTTGTTTAGAACGTTGAAAATATTGTGTGTTACTGGGAGATTTAAATGTGTGAGTGAATGAGTGAGTGAGTGAGTGAGTGGGTTATCGAATGTGTGAGTTACATACTGTATAACTTATGAGTTAATGAATGTTGAAGGCTTGCCGGGTGAGAGAATGTTAATGCCATCACATCAGGGGTTTGTCCTGAGCTGAATAAAACCATCTGAAGTTAGTCAGAGTAGAACACGAAGTACGTATTCGGGTGGAAGGGATTAAGGGAGTTTTAAGTACATGAGAGAGGTAAAAGTGAGGGATGCTGGAGTAAGAGAGGAGTGAGACTGGAGGTAAGATTGAATGAGTAAAATAGAGTGTGTGTGTGTGTGTGTGTGTGTGTGAGAGAGAGAGAGAGAGAGAGAGAGAGAGAGAGAGAGAGAGAGAGAGAGGCTGCTGTTATGGAAGTGTGTGTGAGGGAGAGGCGAAAATGAGAGAATCGGGAAAGGGGGAGTACATTATGATAAAACTGAGGGACTGAAGGTGATGGAGTGTGTGAGGCTGGAGTGTGCGGAGTGAGAAAGACTGTGCGAGAGGGTGAGAAGAAGAGAAAGACTGTGTGAAAGAGTGAGAGGAAGTGAGGAAAACTGTGAGAGAGTGAGAACAAGTGGCTGGACTGTGCAAGTACTTGAAAGATGGGAGAAGAAATCGAATTAGAGAAAGATCTTTGGGAGTAAATGAGGAGACTGAGAAGAAGGAACAGAAAAGAATACGTGAGATATGCATCACTAAGAAGTAGGAGTGTGTGAGATATAGAGACACGAGCAGGAGATGGGAGTGAGTAAGAAGTGAAGTGAGAGAGGTGGTGAAAGATTAAGAGTGAGTGAGAGAGTAGGGAAGTACAGTAACTGAAGAACATAGAGATAGGGTGTGAGTGATGGAAAAGTGAGAATGTGAATGATGAACTGCATGACTGAGTGAGTGAGATGGTATGAGGGATGGGCATGAGAGTGAGGGAATGAGATGCAGTGAGTGAGTGAGGTGGAATGATCGAGTGAGAGGCACTGGTACGAGGGATATGCAGAGTAGGGGAGTGAGTGAAAGGTAAAATTATAGTGTGTGTGAGCGGCACTGAGAGAATGAGATGCAGTGGGAGAATGAGTAATGGACAGCATAATGGAGTGGGTGAAAGTGCGGTCTGCAGGATATGGGTAATGGTGGGCTGACAGTGGGTGGGAGGCAGAATAATAGAGTGGGTGAGAGGGTGTGGTGTGCAGGGTAAGCGTATTGGTGGGTTGGCAGCGGGTGGGAGCATCATCATACCATCTCGTATCACCAGAAGAGATTACAAACATTTCCATCAACCACTGAGCCGGCTGGTGCTACATCTCTGCAGACTCAACACAGTTTTGTATGCACCTTTTTCCTCTCCCTGTCACATTCTCTGCCACATTTCCCTTTCCCTGTCTCTCCACGTCTCTTTGCATGCCTCCCCACACCTGCCTCCTTGTCTCCGTCTCGTCCCTCTCCACTCAGCCGGATGGTGATACATCTCTGGAGACCCACTACAGTTTTGTGTGCATCTCTTCCCTCTTCCCCTCACATTGTCTGCCACAGTTCCCCTTATCCCAGTGTCTCTAATTTTGTCTCCCCACTTACATCTTTGTGTTTCCCCCTCTCTCTTCTCCTCTCTTCTCAAACCTGCTTTCCAGTTCTCCAATTTTCCTGTCTCCCATTTGTTTTCCTTTTCTCCCATCGCCCTTCTCTCCCTGTATTCGTCTCCCCATACTACCAGATGCTACGTTCTCTCCCCTTTGTTCTTCTCCCACTTTCCTTGTTGGACTTTCCCTCACGTTTTCCTGGCTATCTCATAACACGGGTCTTTCCTAGTCACTGGTATATGCTACTTGTACCACGTTATACAGTCACCAATTTGCCTATTGTGCACCTAATTTAATTATAACTTTTCGTTTAATGCACCACCTCACTACCTAGCAATCATCTCGCCTTTCCCCATTCCCAGCGGACCGCCCCTTATCAACCAACTTCGACTTATCCCCACAGGTAACCTTGCCACACCTTATGTAAGTTCTCCACACCTGCAAATATCCTTCACATCCACGTTGCCATCCTCCTTGTATCACGATTAGTCACTGCCGCCACACATCCTAACCTTCCCACTTCCCCAGGCAGCTTCCTCAAAATACAAAGACATACTCCCACTCAAAGTATCTTCCTCATACCTTCAAACATCCTCCACACCCACGCAGCCATCCTCCCCATATCACCGCTAACCCCCCTGCCCATCATTCCTTCTCAAACATTCTTGGTACAGCTTCCCCAAATGTTCAGAACGTTCCCTACACCTCAGCCAGCTTTCCCCCCTCAGCCTCTCCACGGAACCCACTGTCAGACAGCAGCAATCTCCTTTTTACTCAACAAATCCATTTTCTTTGCGTGGGGACAAATGCGTTATTCATATTAATACACGCCTGACATTTACTTGGTTACGGCAGACCAACACCTCGCTATCTTACAAATCTCATAGTATTAGTAAGGATGCCGATTTACGTTTGGGTGCTTTGTCAATAGAAGGAAGAATACCATCCACAATTTCCCTGTACGTATGCTACAAAAGCCAGCCACCATTTCTCTGTATGTTACAAAGGGAAGTCATGTTAATGACAGCTGGAATATGTATACCCCATGCACGTATTGTATGAACCATTGCTTAGGTGATCTGTCCATCAGTCTGTCCATCTATATGTCCACGTCTATCTTGTACCAAAGGAGTGTTGCAAGAGTTAATCCAGGGTGGTTGCGCCTAAACCCATCAATGCTTCTCTTTCACAGCAAAATCAAGTCATATGGATTATGTAGCAGGAATACGTTTATAACGGCGTCATTGAAGTGAAAGGGGTAAATATCAGAGTAAGATAACTTGTTAGACACCTTGTATATGGCAGCTTCACTTTGTTGCTCTGCATAGCACATATACTCTCTCTCTCTCTCTCTCTCTCTCTCTCTCTCTCTCTCATTTTACCTGATTTTCTCTGCATACCTTGGTTTATATTTATTTTTCTATTTGTCATTACAGATGTACCGGTATACCCTTCTGCCTCTCTCTCTGTCTGTTCATTGATTTGTCTTTAATGTGAGTAAATATATAATCAGAGGCACAATGTTAATGATCCAAGGGACAAACCCTAATCCTGGTAACTCTTTAATATTTACAAGAAAACGGCGAAACACGCAGCTGACCTCATTAATATGAGGAACCTGTAAGGTGGAGATCTTTAATATGTTATTATGTATGCTGGTAAGCAGAGTTATGGATATACCTGCGTAATATATTCACCCATCAAGCAGAGTTATGGATATACCTGCTTAATATATTCACCCATCAAGCAGAGTTATGGATATACCTGCTTAATATATTCACCTATCAAGCAGAGTTATGGATATACCAGCATAATATATTCACCCATCAAGCAGAGTTATGGATATACCTGCTTAATATATTCACCCATCAAGCAGAGTTATGGATATACCTGCTTAATATATTCACCCATCAAGCAGAGTTATGGATATACCTGCTTAATATATTCACCCATCAAGCAGAGTTTTGGATATACCAGCGTAATATATTCACCCATCAAGCAGAGTTTTGGATATACCAGCGTAATATATTCACCCATCAAGCAGAGTTTTGGATATACCTGCATAATATATTCACCCATCAAGCAGAGTTTTGGATATACCTGCATAATATATTCACCCATCAAGCAGAGTTTTGGATATACCTGCATAATATATTCACCCATCAAGCAGAGTTATGGATATACCAGCGTAATATATTCACCCATCAAGCAGAGTTTTGGATATACCTGCTTAATATATTCACCCATCAAGCAGAGTTTTGGATATACCTGCTTAATATATTCACCCATCAAGCAGAGTTTTGGATATACCTGCTTAATATATTCACCCATCAAGCAGAGTTTTGGATATACCTGCTTAATATATTCACCCATCAAGCAGAGTTTTGGATATACCTGCATAATATATTCACCCATCAAGCAGAGTTATGGATATACCTGCATAATATATTCACCCATCAAGCAGAGTTTTGGATATACCTGCATAATATATTCACCCATCAAGCAGAGTTATGGATATACCTGCATAATATATTCACCCATCAAGCAGAGTTATGGATATACCTGCATAATATATTCACCCATCAAGCAGAGTTATGGATATACCTGCTTAATATATTCACCCATCAAGCAGAGTTATGGATATACCAGCATAATATATTCACCCATCAAGCAGAGTTATGGATATACCTGCTTAATATATTCACCCATCAAGCAGAGTTATGGATATACCTGCTTAATATATTCACCCATCAAGCAGAGTTATGGATATACCTGCTTAATATATTCACCCATCAAGCAGAGTTATGGATATACCTGCTTAATATATTCACCCATCAAGCAGAGTTATGGATATACCTGCTTAATATATTCACCCATCAAGCAGAGTTTTGGATATACCTGCTTAATATATTCACCCATCAAGCAGAGTTATGGATATACCTGCTTAATATATTCACCCATCAAGCAGAGTTATGGATATACCTGCATAATATATTCACCCATCAAGCAGAGTTATGGATATACCTGCTTAATATATTCACCCATCAAGCAGAGTTATGGATATACCAGCATAATATATTCACCCATCAAGCAGAGTTATGGATATACCTGCTTAATATATTCACCCATCAAGCAGAGTTATGGATATACCTGCTTAATATATTCACCCATCAAGCAGAGTTATGGATATACCTGCTTAATATATTCACCCATCAAGCAGAGTTATGGATATACCTGCTTAATATATTCACCCATCAAGCAGAGTTATGGATATACCTGCTTAATATATTCACCCATCAAGCAGAGTTTTGGATATACCTGCATAATATATTCACCCATCAAGCAGAGTTATGGATATACCTGCCTAATATATTCACCCATCAAGCAGAGTTATGGATATACCAGCGTAATATATTCACCCATCAAGCAGAGTTATGGATATACCTGCTTAATATATTCACCCATCAAGCAGAGTTTTGGATATACCTGCTTAATATATTCACCCATCAAGCAGAGTTATGGATATACCTGCTTAATATATTCACCAGTCTGATACACGTTATGTCAAGTATTTCATCGTCTTGGCCATAAAATTACCTATGACCCATTCTCAGCCGAGGCAAACCGTCTGGCGTTGCCTGAATTATAAAGCTAGAGAGACAGGTGTTGCTGACAGCAGTGACACTTTCAGCCTCCAGTGACTCTACCACTTTAATATAATCTTGTAAATTAACTGCAGTAGAATATTATGGTTATCCTAATGATGAGAGTATTATATTTAACCATGTCTTGATTATTAATGTTAAATATTGTGTCAACAAGTGGGTTTGCGGAGGGTTGGTGTCCCTCCCCGTAAAACAGCCAGCTCAGTCAAATGGCCACCTTTTACGGGGTTATGGCGTCTGGCTACAGATAGAGTGATAGATTGTATCCATAGCCTAACAATTAATGTAAAATATTTCATTGTCTAGAACAGAGTAATGGTAGTGGCGACGTTAAAAAAAAAAAATACGCAGCCTTCACTCAGCAACATAACGATAGACAGCGATGGAACTCATCCCTCCACTCCTTTAACACCCCCCAGCCCCACCCCCTCCAGTCCCACACCACCTCCACCCCCTTACCACCTCCACCCCCTTACCACCTCCACCCCCTTACCGCCTCCACACCCACACCACCTCCACCTCCTTACCGCCTCCACCCCCTTACCACCTCCACCCCCTTACCACCTCCACCCCCTTACCACCTCCATCCCCACACCACCCCCACCTCCTCCGCTCCCTCGTCACCCCCACCCTCACACCACCTCCACCTCCTCCGCTCCCTCGTCACCCCCACCCCAACCCTCTTCACTCCCTCCTCACCCCAACCCTTCACCCCTTTCTCTCCTTCACCACCCCCACCCTCTACCCCTGCCATTCCCCACCTCCCAACCCTTCACCCCTTCCACTCCCTCACTTCTTCTACCCCACCCCCTCCATTCCCTAATCTCCCCCCACCCACTACTCCCTCACTACCACAGCTCTCCACCCCCACCACTCCCTCACCTTCCCCACCCTCTACTCCTTTCATTCCCTCACCATACCCACCCTCCACCCCCTCCACTTCATCATTTCCCTCACCCTCTACTCCTTAACCATCCCACCCTCTCTACCCCTCCACTCCCCCACAAGAGTGTTTTTTTTAACCCCTAGGCGAGACAAGACGGCATAAACTTGTCTGGTCTTGAAATAAAACAAGTAATATTATTTTGTCCGCACGTGCTGTGATACTGTAGTGATAAGACGAGCATGGTTATTGACGGCTGCCTGGAATATAGGCATATGGAGAGGATGGACAGCAAGAGACTAACGAGGAGAGTACATGTAAATGAAGTGGAGGGGGGGAGAGGGAGGGGGAGGCCGAGGATGAGATGGGGGGATGGAGTGGAGAGGTCTATGAGGGGGATGTGAACTGAGGGTAGGGCACTGAAATGGCGGGGGACAGGATGACATGGAGGCGATTTGTTTGTTGCCACCATTTACGGGATTAAGGCGTCTGGCAATAGATAGATGGATAGATAGAATACTGTTAGGTGATGATAACCTGTGTTTGGAGGTGAGTCTGGGTGGTACTGATGGGTGAAAGTGACGCCTTAATTGGTGTGTAGATGATTATGATGAGTTTGATGGAAGATGTCAGTAGAAAATGATAAGCGTGGTGCTGACTAATAATGATAACTGCTACTTATGATGGGCGAAAGTGACGCCTAAGCTGGTGTGTATATGATAGGCTGATGATGATATAGGTGATGGAAGATGTCAGTACGAAGAGATATGCGTGGTGTTGACTAATGATAATAATATTTATTGTTAATTATTCGTGGTGGTGGTGACGCAGCAATCATATTACATGTAAATACACTCGATTGTGGTGACGAGTGGTGAAAGTGGTGACAGTGGTGGCTGTTAAAAGTGATGATTGATGAACAAAGTGATGATATTTTAGACTGGAGGTGATGATTGGTGATGAAAGTGATGGTGGTGGCTCTTAAATGTGGCGGTTTGTAATGAAAATGATGATAATGTAGACTGGAGGTGACAGTTTGTGATGAATATGATGATTTTGGAGACTAGATGTGATGATTGGTGATGGTGATGATGGTGGAGGTATGATGAAGGTGATGATGGTGGAGGTGGTGATTGGTGATGGTGATGATGGTGGAGGTGGTGACTGGTGATGGTGATGATGGTGGAGGTATGATGAAGGTGATGATGGTGGAGGTGGTGATTGGTGATGGTGATGGTGGTGGAGGTATGATGAAGGTGATGATGGTGGAGATGATGATTGGTGATGAAGGTGATGCTGGTGGAGGTAGTGATTAGTGATGAAGGTGATGCTGGTGGAGGTGGTGATTAGTGATGAAGGTGATGATGGTGGAGGTGGTGATTGGTGATGAAGGTGATGCTGGTGGAGGTGGGGATTGGTGATGAAGGTGATGATGGTGGAGGTGGTGATTAGTGACGAAGGTGATGATGGTGGAGATGGTGATTAGTGATGAAGGTGATGTTGTTGGAGATGGTGATTGGTGATGAAGGTGATGATGGTGGAGGTGGTGATTAGTGATGAAGGTGATGCTGGTGGAGGTGGTGATTAGTGATGAAGGTGATGATGGTGGAGGTGGTGATTGGTGATGAAGGTGATGCTGGTGGAGGTGGTGATTAGTGATGAAGGTGATGATGGTGGAGGTGGTGGGATATTGTCAGCAGCGGGTATGGATGTTGGTAATTTCGGTGCCATGAATATTGATTAGACAAGGGACGGTGGCAGGGCGGGGGATAGAGGCTTTGTAGCAGAGATGAGGGAGTGATGAGGGTGCTGATGATGATGATGACAGTGATGAATATGATGTTGACTGAATGTGATGGGGTGATGTTAGTTGTGGTTAGAGTGATGAGAGGCTATGTAAGTGATGAGGGTGATGATAGTGATGTGATGTTTATTGATGTGATGGGGTGTTGATAGTGGTGGTTAGTGATGAGAGGCGATGTGATGGTGATGATGATGATAGTGATGAATATGATGTTTATTGAATGTGCTGGATGACGATTGTTGTGGTTAGTGTGATAAGAGACGATGTGAGCGATGAGGGTGATGATGATCATCATCATAGTGATGATGATGACGCTAATTGAATGTAATGGGTGGCGATAGTGGTGGTTAGAATTATGAAAGGCGATATGAGTGATGATGATGATGAAGATAATGCTTATTGAATGTGATGGGTGACGATAGTGGTGATGATGACAGGAGGCTGTAATCTAGGGGCAGGGGGTGGTGAAGTGTGGTTGTTGTGGTGATGGGTGATGCAGGTGGGTGTGATGAGAGTGGCAGTAATGGAAGCAGAGGGTGATAGACGAGAATGACTGGTGTGAGTCCCCATTGCCTGCTGCACGATGAGAGAGAGAGAGAGAGAGAGAGAGAGAGAGAGAGAGAGAGAGCAAACGTTATGTGTGTGTGTGTGTGTGTGTGTGTGTGTGTGTATGTGTGTGTGTGCGAGATAACAGGTAAATGGAATCAAGGTAAGCGTGATAGGATAGATATTAATTAATGGATGGAACAGAGTCGTGTTGAAAGCTGACTCACACAAAAAAAGAATGACATTGTTATCCTCCGCTCTTGTTTCCTCTTTCCTTCCTCTTTTCTTCTCTCCTGCCATTATTCCTCCTTCCTCTTCGTTCTATATCTCTCCATACATCCGATCCACCTCTGTCTTCCTCCTACCTCCTCTTTTTCTTCCTTTTGTCTTGTCTCTGAAACCCACTTCCTTTCTTTGTCTCATCTCTTCTGTTTTCTTCGTCCTCCTGTCTAATTTGTTTGTCTACCTCCTTGTCTCTCTACCTCTCCTCTCTCCCCCCGTCCATACTTCCTTCACCTGTTGTCTCCAGTCTCTCTCTTCCTCTTTATTCTCCCACCCTCCCCCCCATTCCTCCGTACTCGTTGCCTTTCCTGCCCGCCATTACCTTTCGCCAACTCTCCCTGACCCTTACCACACACACACACACACACACACACACACACACACACACACACACACACACACACAGCCACTTGCAGGGTATACCTCTTACATCCTGGGCTTTGGCTGAGAAAACACAAAAGAATCTGTTGAAATTCATGAAGCGATGGTGAAGCATTGGAGCGCCTGAGAGACCAAGATAACGCTGCATGAGAGAGAGAGAGAGAGAGAGAGAGAGAGAGAGAGAGAGACTACAGTGAATGAAAGACAGCACTGCATGTGAAAAAAAAAGTAGTGCCTGGGAGAAAGAAAGGGTTTGTGAAAAGCAGACAAAAGTGTGTGAGAGACAGACAGTGCATTAGAGAAAGAAATGCATGAGATACAGCAGATCATGGGAGGGCAATGCTTTGCAGACGCCAGTGCACGAAAAGAAAGCAGTACCTGAGAGGAAGAGCACTGCATGGTGGAAAGAGAGCAGCTCGTGAAACAGCAGTGTATGAGAGACATAGGAGAGACAACAGTAAAAAAGAAAACTGAGAAGTTCATGAGAGACAAACAGCATTGCATGACTGGAGGAATAGTGCATGGGAGAATGAGGGCAGTGAATGGAAGAAAACACAGTTGTGGCCAAGGAGAGAACAGTGCATGAGACAGCAGTGTAAAAAAGAAAGACCACTGGATGAAAGAGCTCTGGATTCGAGGACGATATCAGTGCAGGGGAAATCATACAGTATTTTGTGAGATTCATGAATTTCCATTAAAGAAAGTATACATGTCGTTACTAAGGAAAGAATGATTGCCTGTCACATTCTAGGAATATATTGATGTTTGTGACGCCCGTATGGGGGTGAGATTGTTGTGGAGTGGATATGGAAGTTGTGTAGATTGGCTTGGGAAGAGGGAAGGGTTCCAGACGACTGGAAATCAGGTATAATTGTTCCTTAATACAAAGGAAAAGGGGAGAGAGAAGTATGTGGTAACCATAGGGGTATTTGCCTTCTTAGTGTGACTGGTAAAATATATGGTAGAATACTCATTGATAGGGTTAGGCATATGACAGAGGAGCTAGTTGGAGAAGAACAAGGGGGATTTAGGAAGGGAAAAGGGTGTGTAGATCAGATATTTGTTCTAAGATGTTTAGTGGAGAAGTATCTAGAGAAGGGAAGGAAAGTGTATGCTGCCTTCATGGACTTGGAGAAAGCTTATGACAGAATAGATAGACAAGGTATGTGGAAGGTATTAAAAATATATGGAGTGGAGGGGAAATTGTTGAATGCTGTGAAGAGTATGTACGAGGGAGCTAGGGCTATGGTGCGGTTGGATGGTGAGCTGAGTGAGTTCTTTGATCTCAGTGTGGGACTGAAACGGGGTTGTGTGATGTCTCCATGGCTGTTTAATATATACACGGATGGGGTTGTAAAGGAGGTGCAAGGTAGGGCAGTGGATGTGGGGGTGGCTCTAATGAATGAGGGTGAGATTTGGAATATTCCGGTGTTGCTGTTTGCTGATGATACAGTATTGTTGAGTGAAGATGAATGGGAGTTGCAAGGTTTGGTGAATGAATCTGGGACAGTGTGTAGGAGGAGGAAGCTGAAAGTTAATGTAAACAAAAGTAAAGTTATGGTGTTTGAGAGGAATGAAGTCGCAGAGTCTGCAGTGAGGTTGGATGGTGAGGATCTGGAGAATGTGAGTGGATTCAAGTACTTGGGTAGTGTGATGAGTAAAGATGGAACTTTGAGGGATGAAGTGCATGAAAGAGTACAGCAGGGAAGGAAGGTTGTTGGTACACTGAAAGCAGTGATGAGAAATAGGGAGGTGACTATGGAAGTTAAGAAGTCACTGCATGATAGTATTGTGATCCCTACCCTGATGTATGGAAGCGAGGCATGGACCTTGCAAGAGGGGAACAAGTCAAGAGTGAGAGCAGTGCAAATGAGTTACTTGAGAGGAGCATGTGGAGTGACGTGGAGGGACAGGTTGACGAATGAAGAAGTGAAGGAACGTTGTGGGGTGGATGTGGATGTGGTTGAGAAGATTAGGAGAAATACACTGAGGTGGTTTGGACATGTGGAGAGAATGGAGAATGAAAGACTGACTAAGAGGGTGTATGTAGGTGAGGTGGAGGGAGGGAGAGGGAGGGGTAGACCAAGGGTGAGGTGGAGGGATGGAGTTGGGAGGTATATGAGGAAGGGGGGGTGAGTTGGGGGGAGGGTAGTCAAATGGTGAGTGACAGAGACTTGGAGGCGTTTTGTCTGCGGCCACCCTTTGCGGGATTAGGGCGTCGGGCTATAGATAGATAGACAGATAGATAGTGACGCCCGTGCACTCGATAGCAATTAATCTCCTCCTTCTCCTCCTCCTGCGAGAAGAATAGTGAGCGGTTTGTTGGGCACTCTTGTTACCGTTGTTCTCCTCTTGTTGTCAGTTCCTTTTCATGCTTCCGGATTGTACTTCATAATACTTGCGGAAAAAGAGGGTTCAGTTGAAACTGATGATCAGTTAGGTATAGATAGATAGGTGAATAGATAGGCACGTAGGAACAGACAAACAGGCAGGCCTAAAAAACAAAAATGATAATAATGGTGCAGCTTCTCCAGCTTTTCTCATGTCGTCCGGGTTCATTAATCCACATCATAAAAGTTTTTTCAATTGTGGAACTTTTGTGCGTGGATTTGCATACGTGGAATAAAGTCAGTTTGAGTCACCACGTGGATAAAGTTATCCAGGACAGAAAATGTCTAAAACTTTGGGAAAATAGTTTGTTGAATTATCCTTTTATTTTCTGCCCAACAACAGAAATGTTTTAGGTTTGGTTTCACCCCCAAAAGTACGATAAAATATATTTGATGGTAAGTGTTAAAGTGCTGGGATTTCAGGAGGAAAATACATTTCGTTGGCTATCAGTGTTATTGGTATCATATTGGTAATTTATTAGACTGTAATTTAATGCATAATAGAAATAAAACCTTTAGTTACGCATGTAAGGAATGTGTTTGGATGTGACTGGAAAACTAAATAAGTGTTGTATGCTTTATATATGTAACAATCGAGTTGAACCAAAGTCTACGCTTCATTTATTATTTTTGTCTGTCTGTCACTGTCTGTCATCATTCTTTATTGCTTATTAGGAGCGTGGGAGGCCGTGGCTAGGTCACGTAGGCCAGACAGTTGAGTGACTAGTCTTTCGTTCCTGAGGGGTATTCAATTATTTTTGCGTGTAAATCTGGTGGGCCACATCCGGTTGGAGTGCCTGAATCCACTAGACAACGAACGCAGTATATGGCTTCGTGGACTAAATTAATCATTAGGCTCGACATTCAAGAATCACACGTGGGTAACAACATAGTTTGTTATAAAGGGTAAATTGGGATTAAAGTACAATATTGTAAGTTTTGTTTTTGTGCATAAAGCACCAATAAAGCAGGAAGTTTGTAAGTAAGTGTTGTTGGTATATTGGTGGTGACTGCAGTGATAAGCAGGAGGATTTTAGGCACCATTACCAGTTATAGTTTTACCCTCTTACACATGAGGCTCCTATGACTCACCCTTGGCTCAATAAAATAACGTGGCGTTACCTGTAATAGAATACTGTAGTGGTTGTAATGATTGCAGGGTTATTGGTACTAATATTAACACACTGACATGACTCACTGTCACCTGAATAAAATCGTATGGTGTTACCTGCCGTACAGTACGTCACTTGCCCCCACCATGACGTGGTTAAATCAATTACATGTTTTTCTTTTATGGTTGTTCTTTAAATCAGGTGATATTAAAAGATGATGTGAAGTTGTAATGTACAAAGGAGATGGAGGGAAAAAACAGTATGAAAAAATGTTTAAGGAATTGAGAGGTATCTGCCGTGTGCTGTTTATTCCAAATGATATTAATTAAAAGATGATATGAAGATGTAGCGTGGAAAGGAAATGGATGGGAAACCTGCATGAAAAATTGTATAAACCATTTGAGAGGCCTCTGCCGTGCATGTGTACACTGGAAGGCAATATGGGCATCCCTCTCAGTGGAGTCAGTTGGTGTGGAGTAAAGAGTAATACAACAACAAA
>NC_137001.1:125000-135000 GCF_032717465.1 Coenobita brevimanus
TACCACACCCTGAATCCCTGAGTGTGTTATACCGCCAGTACCACACCCTGAATCCCTGAGTGTGTTATACTGCCAGTACCACACCCTGAAGCCCTGAGTGTGTTATACCGCCAGTACCACACCCTGAATCCCTGAGTGTGTTATACCGCCACTACCACACCCTGAATCCCTGAGTGTGTTATACTGCCAGTACCACACCCTGAATCCCTGAGTGTGTTATACTGCCAGTACCACACCCTGAATCCCTGAGTGTGTTATACCGCCACTACCACACCCTGAATCCCTGAGTGTGTTATACTGCCAGTACCACACCCTGAATCCCTGAGTGTGTTATACCGCCAGTACCACACCCTGAATCTCTGAGTGTGTTATACTGCCACTACCACACCCTGAATCCCTGAGTGTGTTATACTGCCAGTACCACACCCTGAATCCCTGAGTATGTTATAGAGTCTGCCAGTACCACACCCTGAATCTCTGAGTGTGTTATAAAGTCTGCCAGTACCACACCCTGAATCTCTGAGTGTGTTATAAAGTCTGCCAGTACCACACCCTGAATCCCTGAGTGTGTTATACCGCCAGGACAACCCTGAATCCCTGAGTATGTTATAGAGTCTGCCAGTACCACACCCTGAATCCCTGAGTGTGTTATACCGCCAGTACAACCCTGAATCCCTGAGTGTGTTATACCGCCAGTACCACACCCTGAATCCCTGAGTGTGTTATACCGCCAGTACCACACCCTGAATCCCTGAGTGTGTTATACCGCCAGTACCACACCCTGAATCCCTGAGTGTGTTATACTGCCAGTACCACACCCTGAATCCCTGAGTGTGTTATACTGCCAGTACCACACCCTGAATCCCTGAGTGTGTTATACTGTAGAAACTTTGTAGCTTCTTGTAGTGAAGTTTTGTATATCAGTTAAACATATATTAGACTCGTGGACGAGTGGTTGTTATAAGTGAGTAGTTTTGTAAGTAGATAATCTTAATTCTCATTGTCATGCAATGACAGGAGAGGTAAAGATGAGTATGGGACTATTTTTATTTGTCTTGGAAATATTAACAAAGTCTCACACACGAGTGAAATATAAAGTACAGTCCCGCTAGCTACCTCCTGTCTCGCTCTCTCTCTCTCTGCCACACTCTCGACCCTGTTGCTAGTCTCTCTCTCTCTCTCTCTCTCTCTCTCTGTACAACCTCTCGCTACGATCGCCAGCCCCCTTCTGAGCTCCGATTCCTACATTCTCGTTTAGCAGCGGTCGTGTCACGTGGGCTATACTGTTGTGAAGCTTCTAGAACACTGTATGTCTGTGAGTATGTACAGCTTCCGGTGCACGACCAGCATTCCTTCACTTTAAGAGTTGCAGGCTAATTTCCTTTTGCTTGATTCTAGCTGATACACTGCCTATCTCACACCCTGGCTTGGTGCTTCTATCTATCTATCTGCCTATCTATGAGCTGTATTATTATATTATGGAGTCCTGACAATACCCGCCAGTATCACACCCTGAATCCCTGAGTGTGTTATACCGCCAGTACCACACCCTGAATCGGCGAGTGAATCTGTGAGACACAAAATCCACGAAAGTAATACAGAATCCACGAATGTGGTAAACAGCCCTCGCATTTAGTGAAGAAATTGTCTGAGAAATAGAATTGGCGAAGATGGCACGGATTAGGCACAGAATCCCAGAATGGCAGAATCCGGGAATGAGGTACAGAATCTTATTTAATCCGAGAATGAGATAGAGAATCCTCGATAATCTAGGAATGAGGTACAGAATGGTACTGTAGATAATCCGGGCATGAGGTACAGAATGCTACTGTAGATAATCCGGGCATGAGGTACAGAATGCTACTATAGATAATCCGGAAATGAGGTACAGAATGCTACTGTAGATAATCCGGGAATGAGGTATAGAATGCTACTGTAGATAATCCGGGAATGAGGTGCAGAATGCTACTGTAGATAATCCGGGAGTGAGGTACAGAACGCTACTGTAGATAATCCGGAAATGAGGTACAGAATGCTACTGTAGATAATCCGGGAGTGAGGTACAGAATCCTAAGTATTCCAGGAATGATTAACAGAATGCTAGATAATCCGGGAATGAGGTACAGAATCCTAGATAATCCGGGAATCAGGTATAGAATCCAGTAATGCCAGGTGGTGAGGTGAAGGCCGTAAGCGGTCACCCAGCAAACGATCTGAAGGGCCACTCACGCCACCACAGATACCCTTGTCTGCCTTCTTGCTCATGTGCCTCCCTGCTCACCTGCCTCCTTGCTCACCTGCTTCTTTGCTCACCTGCTTCCTTTCTCACCTCCCTGCCTGCCTGCCTGCTTGTGTTTCTGCTTGCCTGCCTGTCTGCCCGCCTCCTGCTTTCTTATCTCCTCGCGTTCCTACCTTCCACTCCGGTCTTGCATGTCTACCTGCCTGTTTGTTTTTCTCAGTTACTTTTCTGCCTACCAGCCTGTCAATCTCACATATTGTGCCTTCCTACCTATCAGCCTGCCTGTCGTACTTACCTGCATTCCCACTTATTTGCTACCTACCGACCTAAGTGCCTGCCTACCTATAGTACCTTCCTGCCAGCTTGTCTATTTCACTGACGGTACCTTCCTACCGATCACCCTGTTTGTCTTACCTACCTATCTACCGGCCTGTCTGTCTCATTTACCTACCTACTTACCTACTTACCAGCCTGCCTTATATCACGTATGCCACCTACCTGCCTATCTCACTTATCTTGCTACCTACCAGCCTGTTTATCTCACCTACCTACCTACCTGGCTACTTACCTACCTACACGTACCTACCTACCTACCTACCTCTCGCGGTGCTGCCTACACACCTTCACAGACCGTGCTGATGTACATGCTAAGTCTCTGCTTTTCTTTCATCTTAACAGCTGCTTAACTGCTATCCTTCCTGGATACTTCCGTGAATACCTTCCTGCTGCCTCACCACTTTTGAAACCATTCTCTTTCTGTGATAATTTCTGCTGATTTACTTCTTCCTACATCTTTTTCCAGCTTACCTGTCTTTATTTTACTGATTTACACCTTTGCTACTTGCTACAACACTGCTGTCTTACCTGTCTGCCTGCCTACCTACTTACCTACCACGTTGCCCTTCACTTGCTTGACTCGTAACTGTGCTTTCCTTCCACACAACACTCCTACCACATAAATTCCATTCCTACCACACAGCTTTCATTCTTACCACACGGCTCTCATTCCTACCACACTAAAATTATTCTCACCACAGTGCTCTCATTTCTACTTGCAATCCCTACAGCACTGCTCTTATCGCTACCATATGTCATTCCTACCACTGTCTTCTCATTCTTGCCATACTGCTCTCATTTCTACCACACTGCTCTCTTTCCCACAGCATTCCTACCACACTGCTGTCATTCCTACCACACTGCTGTCATTCCTACCACACTGCTCTCATTCCTACCACACTGCTCGCATTTCTACCACACTGCTCGCATTCCTTCCTCACTGCTTTCATTCCTACCACACTGCTGTCATTCCTTCCACACTGCTTTCATTCCTACAACACTGCTATTATTCCTATCACACTGCTTTCATTCCTACCATGCTGCTTTCTTTCCTACCACACTGCTCTCATTCCTACCACACTGCTGTTATTCTTATCACATTGCTGTCATTCCTATCACACTGCTCTTATTCCTACCACACTGAAGTTATTCTTACCACAGGGCTCTCATTCCTACTACACTGCTCTCATTCCTACCACACTGCTATCAGTCGTAACACACTGCTCTCATTCCTACGGCATTACTGTCATTCCATCCTCACTGCTTCCATACCTACCACATCTCAGTTATTCTTATCACAGTGCTCTCCTTCCGACAACAGTACACTGCTACCACAGTTCTCCTTCCTACCACACCACTTTCCTACCAGCCTGACTGTCAGCATGGACTGTAAGTAGCGTATACTTGTCATCTCAGCATAACCATTGATTTGACTTTTATTCCTAAATCTTTGTTTATGTGGGTATGTTGACGTTATGATGGGTGGCTGTGTGGGTATGTTGACGTTATGATGGGTGGCTGTGTGGGTATGTTGACGTTATGATGGGTGGCTGTGTGGGTATGTTGACGTTATGATGGGTGGCTGTGTGGGTATGTTGACGTTATGATGGGTGGCTGTGTGGGTATGTTGACGTTATGATGGGTGGCTGTGTGGGTATGTTGACGTTATGATGGGTGGCTGTGTGGGTATGTTGACGTTATGATGGGTGGCTGTGTGGGTATGTTGACGTTATGATGGGTGGCTGTGTGGGTATGTTGACGTTATGATGGGTGGCTATGTGGGTATGTTGACGTTATGATGGGTGGCTGTGTGGGTATGTTGACGTTATGATGGGTGGCTGTGTGGGTATGTTGACGTTATTGATGGGCGGCTATGTGGGTGTGTTGACGTTATTGATGGGTGGCTGTGTGGGTATGTTGACGTTATGATGGGTGGCTATGTGGGTATGCTGACGTTATTGATGGGTGGCTATGTGGGTATGCTGACGTTATTGATGGGTGGCTATGTGGGTATGTTGACGTTATTGATGGGTGGCTGTGTGGGTATGTTGACGTTATTGATGGGTGGCTGTGTGGGTATGTTGACGTTATGATGTGGCTGTATGTTGACGTTATGATGGGTGGCTATGTGGGTATGTTGACGTTATTGATGGGTGGCTGTGTGGGTATGTTGACGTTATGATGGGTGGCTGTGTGGGTATGTTGACGTTATGATGGGTGGCTGTGTGGGTATGTTGACGTTATGATGGGTGGCTGTGTGGGTATGTTGACGTTATGATGGGTGGCTATGTGGGTATGTTGACGTTATTGATGGGTGGCTGTGTGGGTATGTTGACGTTATGATGGGTGGCTATGTGGGTATGTTGACGTTATGATGGGCGGCTGTGTGGGTGTGTTGACGTTATTGATGGGCGGCTATGTGGGTGTGTTGACGTTATTGATGGGTGGCTATGTGGGTATGCTGACGTTATTGATGGGTGGCTATGTGGGTATGTTGACGTTATTGATGGGTGGCTATGTGGGTATGTTGACGTTATTGATGGATGGCTCTGTGGGTATGTTGACGTTATTGATGGGTGGCTATGTGGGCATGTTGACGTTATTGATGGATGGCTATGTGGGTATGTTGACGTTATTGATGGATGGCTATGTGGGTATGTTGACGTTATTGATGGGTGGCTATGTGGGTGTGTTGACGTTATTGATGGGCGGCTATGTGGGTATGCTGACGTTATTGATGGGTGGCTATGTGGGTATGTTGACGTTATTGATGGGTGGCTATGTGGGTATGCTGACGTTATTGATGGGCGGCTATGTGGGTATGCTGACGTTATTGATGGGTGGCTATGTGGGTATGTTGACGTTATTGATGGGTGGCTATGTGGGTATGTTGAGGTTATCATGGGCGGATCAACTCTAGCATTGTAGCCCAGTTGACGCCTGACGATCTTATTCAGCTTAGATTGAGTCATAGGAGCCTGAAAGAGTTAATGCAGTCGCCATTAGCCCACATCGTTGGAACAACTGTTATTCTTTCTATGTAATGCCACGCGATATTTTTTTTTAATGGAGGGGGAGGTATGGAAGTCTGAGGGAGATGTTGATTCTGATATCGACATAACTTACTCACATATAATATGTAGGAGAGTATTACCTTTTAGCACACCATAATACACAGACAAATAGGTGCTGGCAGGTAATATCGACGTAACTAGTATAGGCAATGTATAGCTGAGAATTAGCTTTCCTTACACAAGTTGAGAAGGAGGTGTTGGCAAGTAATATCGACATAGGTGGCATATATAACGTGTATAACAAAGTATTAGCTTTCCGTACACAACAATACACCAGCAAGGAGGTGGCGCCAGGGAGCCTGTTTAACCAACGAGAATACTACCCTAAGTGAATCTTATGTTGGTAGTTGCTCGCTTATTGTCTATTGACGTGTTATGCAGCCTCTTGTTTCTGTGAGTTAATTGGTCCCCCTGCCTGCTGCTGTCATACCTGCTCTGTCTGCCTGCCTGCTTCTGCTTCCTCTTTCCCCAGTTAACCCTTCACTGCGATAACCTTTCATTTCAGTTTGTTGATACTACCTCCAATCTTCCTTTTCACCGTTTATTAATTTCCTCACCTGTTCAAACTCCTTGAGTCTTTCCATATTTGTCTTCATCGCTTCATGCCCTTCTTCTCTCCATACAAGCCCTTCTTCCTTTCCATCCCTTCATGCTCATCTTCTCTCCATACCAACCTTTCTTCCATTTTCTTTCCACACAGACAACTTCCTTTCCCACTCCAACCTTCCTTCTCACACTTTTTCCATTTTCTCATCCGTTCCACCTTGAATCTTCCTTAGTCTCGCATCTCTTCAATCTCTCTCTTCATACTAATTCTTCCTCCCTATTCAAATTTCCACCTTACCTCTTATCCATTTTGTTATCGGTTTCAATTCCTTAACTATTGCCCCTTTGGTCCCTATCCCTCTGTGCACTTCATCTGCCCATCCAACTCCTTAACTATTGCCCTTTAGGTCTCCCTCTGTTCCTCTCTGTCCTTTATCTGTCCATCCAACTCCATAACTATTGCCCCTTTGGTTCCTGTATCCCTCTGTGGCCTTCATCTGCCCATCCTTGTGTACGTGTGTAGTGCTGGGTGTAGTTAATCTCTGTCAGGATATCTTAACTCTGGACAGTGTATGGTTTGTTGTGCTGAGTGAAATTGTATGGGGTTATCGGAATAAAATACCTGCAGTGAATTTTAGCGTGTGAGGCGGTTTGTGGAGTGAGGAGGAGATGCAAGGGTGTGCAAGGGACAGCATGGTGGAATGATGAGGTGAAACGAGCTGTGGAACAAAAGAAGAAGGCATATGGTGAATGGTTGGCGAGTAGAGGTAGGGGAGAAGATGAGAGAGAGAAGAGAGAGGTATATGTGAGCAGGAGACGGGAGGTTAAGAGACTGGTGAAGGAGAGTAAGAAGAAAGTGGATGAAGAGTTTGGGAGGAATCTGAGTGTGAAATGGAGGGAGAGTAAGAAATTGTTTTGGAAGGAGATAAAGAAAGTAAGGCAGTGTGAAAGGGGAAATAGTAGGGGAGTGAAAGATAGGAATAATAGATTGTTGGTGGAGAAGAGAGAGAAAGTGAGGAGATGGAAGGAGCACTTTGAGGATTTGTTGAATGTAGAGAGTGAGAGCAGTGTGAGTATAAGTGGTTGGGGAATGGCTGGGAGAAGAAGAGATGAGAGGAGGGAGGAAGAGATCAGTAGGTCGGAAGTAGTGGAAGCGATGAAGAAGATTAAGCTGGGAAAGGCCCCAGGAATTGATGGAGTGTGTGGTGAAATGCTTAGGTATGGGGGTGAGATTGTTGTGGAGTGGATATGGAAGTTGTGTAGATTGGCTTGGGAAGAGGGAAGGGTTCCAGAGGACTGGAAATCAGGTATAATTGTTCCTCTGTACAAAGGAAAAGGGGAGAGAGAAGTATGTGGTAACCATAGGGGTATTTGCCTTCTTAGTGTGACTGGTAAAATATGTGGTAGAATACTCATTGATAGGGTTAGGCATATGACAGAGGAGCTAGTTGGAGAAGAACAAGGGGGATTTAGGAAGGGAAAAGGGTGTGTAGACCAGATATTTGTTCTAAGATGTTTAGTGGAGAAGTATCTAGAGAAGGGAAGGAAAGTGTATGCTGCCTTCATGGACTTGGAGAAAGCTTATGACAGAATAGATAGGCAAGGTATGTGGAAGGTATTAAGAATATATGGAGTGGAGGGGAAATTGTTGAGTGCTGTGAAGAGTATGTATGAGGGAGCTAGGGCTACGGTGCGAGTGGATGGTGAGCTGAGTGAGTTCTTTGATCTCAATGTGGGACTGAAACAGGGGTGTGTAATGTCTCCATGGCTGTTTAATATATATATGGATGGGGTTGTAAAGGAGGTTCAAGGTAGGGCAGTGGATGTGGGGGTGGCCCTAATGAATGAGGGTGAGATTTGGAAGATTCCGGTGTTGATGTTTGCTGATGATACAGTATTGTTGAGTGAAGATGAATGGGAGTTGCAAGGTTTGGTGAATGAATCTGGGACAGTGTGTAGGAGGAGGAAGCTGAAAGTTAATGTAAACAAAAGTAAAGTTATGGTGTTTGAGAGGAATGAAGTCACAGAGTGTGCAGTGAAGTTGGATGGTGAGGATATGGAGAATGTGAGTGCATTCAAGTACTTGGGTAGTGTGATGAGTAAGGATGGAACTTTGGGGGATGAAGTAAATGAAAGGGTACAGCAGGGAAGGAAGGTTGTTGGTACACTGAAAGCAGTGATGAGAAATAGGGAGGTGAGTATGGAAGTTAAGAAGTCACTGCATGATGGTATTGTGATCCCTACCCTGACGTATGGAAGCGAGGCGTGGACCTTGCAAGAAGGGAACAAGTCAAGAGTGAGAGCAGTGGAAATGAGTTACTTGAGAGGAGCATGTGGAGTGACGTGAAGGGACAGGTTGACGAATGAAGAAGTGAAGGAACGTTGCGGGGTAGATGTGGATGTGGTTGAAAAGATTAGGAGAAATACACTGAGGTGGTTTGGACATGTGGAGAGGATGGAGAATGAAAGACTGACTAAGAGAGTGTATGTAGGTGAGGTGGCGGGAGGGAGAGGGAGGGGTAGACCGAGGATGAGGTGGAGGGATGGAGTTGAGAGGTATATGAGGGAGGGGGGGGGTGAGTTGGGGGGAGGGGAGTCAAATGGTGGGTGACAGAGTGACTTGGAGGCGTTTTGTCTGCGGCCACCCTTTGCGGGATTAGGGCGTCTGGCTATAGATAGATAGATAGATAGAATTGTATCATCGTAGTGAAAGTTACATTCTTATTAACCTTTTAACTGTGCAGTGTTTGTCTCTGCTGAATAAAGTCGTCTGGAGTTACAATGAAATAACAATGCCTTTGAAGTCTGAAAAAAAGGGCAGTTTGCTTCCATGATACACTCTCTGAGGAAAAGTAAGTTGGCTACACTTGTTTTTAAATCCATGTAAGTAATTGCCCTGCATAGTTGGGCTGGTACTCTGGCTTAAAGTTCAGTGTTTCTATGATGGTCCAGTGTAGTAAGTTTTGGGGGTGCAGGGGGCAGTGGTGTAAAACGGTATTTAACATGTCCCATAAACGAAATTTCGTAATTACATCAATGGATTACTGTAACACAAACTGTAAAACGATTAAAAAAGAACAATAGCCTACCATCATACAGTAATATTATGGATTATGCAAATGCCAAAAGATTAAAAGTGAACATAAAAATAGAGGTGAAGGAGGAGGTGCAGTACGTTGACGAATGAAGGAAAACCTGGGCGACGATGGCGAAATGGAAGCGGACGAGGCCAAGAAACAGGAAATGAAGGAGGGTGTCGGGTGGCAGGCGTGACAGATGTTGTGTCAGACGCTGCAAGAACCGCCAGTATTCACCTCCATGGAACTACCACTCCAGGAAGGCATCTTGCCTCGTGCCAGAACCAGCAACAAATTTTACCTTGACAAATCCCAGTACCCCACTAATCATTTCTCGCGGTGTTGGGTAATGACCTGACCACAGTTGTTGTTTAAACCCAGTCTGTCTGACCGAGCAGTACGCAGTATACCTTGAGAAAGTTTTGTTAACAAAGACAGCGCCGTATCTAGAGGTCATTGTAACTAGAGACGGCACTCATAACTACAGTATATAGAACGCTGTTTATAGTGGAGGACATGGATGCTACAGCGAAACCTTCAGTGCCTTAACCACTTCAGGCAGATGACGTACATTTTGTTTGTCTTGCTGCGTACAGACATTTTTACTGAGGTTCAGGACGACTTTTTGAGCTGGAGGAGTTTTCATTAATCCCTTCACATCAGGAGGTGTTCCTTAAGTAGGAAGAATATAGTAACTAAAATAGAAATATGTCATTGCACTGAAGGGT
>NC_137001.1:140000-182500 GCF_032717465.1 Coenobita brevimanus
ATGTGGATTCTGATTTTGACAAATTTAAGCAGATGATTTTGCTGGAGGACTTCAAAAGGTGTATTAGTAAAGATGTAAGCCTATATCTTGATAAGAAAAGAATAGATAATTTGTCTGATGCTGCAGTTTTAGCTGATGAGTATGTTCTCACTCACAAGAGATATTCTAGAGAAAAAGGGAAAGCTGAGAGTAAGTACGTTGCCTCTACTCAGAGTACAGGTAACAGGAAAGAGAATAAGGATGATGTTTCTCAGGAAGTAAATACCAGCTTCACCTCTAGATTTCAGAAAAGTAAATGTACTTATTGTAGTAAGCTTGGTCATACTACGGAGAGATGTTTCGGGAGACAGGGTGATGTGAACAAAAAGGAGTCTTTAAATATTCAGTAAATTGGTCTAGTGTCCACTCTTGAGAGTTCCCAGAATTCTTTAACTGAGTTAACTGAACCTGCTTTGAGGGGTAACTTAAATTCTCATGATAGAGCTCCTCTTTTGAGCAGTAACGTGGGTGACACTCTCAAGAGTTCATGTGCTAATTTCCTGTCTGAAGGTTTTGTCAGTCCTCTGGACAGTAATGACAGGAAATCAGTTAAAATATATCGTGATACAGGTGCTTGCCAATCCCTTATGCTGACCAGTGTTCTAGGCTCTAATGTTAATTCCTCTGATGAAACTGTAATCTTACAAGGTGTAGGGAATAATTACTTCTCTGTCCCTCTGTGCAGAGTGAATTTAGAGTCTGGTTTTGTTAATGGTTCCGTTATGGTTGGGTTGGTTGAGACACTCCCAATGTCAGATGTAACTTTCTTACTTGGAAATGATATTGGTGGAAGTCATGTGTGTCCAGCTCCTCAGTTGTCTAGTGAGCCAGTGGCTGCGGCCCAGGATTGTAGTGTCCCTGATGTGTTCCCTGCATGTGCTGTCACTAGGGCTAAGTCTAAAGTTACTGGTGATTTAGAGGATAATGATGATGATGATGTTATCCTAGCTGACACTTTTCTTGCTAATTTGGACCACTCACCGGATGAGTCAGTACCCCGTAGTGTTGATAATTTGTCTCGTCAAGAGTTGGTTGAGTTGCAGGTTGCTGACCCTGAGTTGAAAGGTCTAGCTAACTCTGCTTACAGTGAAGAAGAGTCAGCCGGTGCTTCTACTTGTTATTATGTAAAGTCAGGAGTACTTATGAGGGAAGTGGAGACCCCCAACAGCATCAGCCGACTGTGAGTGGGAAGTTGTACATCAAGTTGTCATCCCTCGTGTTTGTAGGGCAGGATATCATTCGAGTGGCTCATGATTCCAGTTTGGCAGGACACCTTGGAGTGAGGAAGACTGTGGCACGCATTTTGAAACACTTCTACTGGCCAGGTATCTTCAGGGATGTTTCCTGGTATTGTAAGTCTTGTCACACCTGTCAAGTTGTGGGGAAGTGTAATCAGACCGAAAAGGTTGCACCTCTAGTTCCCATTCCTCCTTTTGAGGCGCCTTTCACCCGTGTGTTGGTGGATATTGTGGGCCCTCTTCCTAAGACTTCTTCAGGATTTTCTTATGTGTTGACCATGATTGATATGGCTACTCGTTATCCTGAAGCCATTCCACTTAGAAACATCTCAGCAAAGAACGTGGTTAAGGAAATGCTAGGGTTCTTCACAAAGTTTGGTCTGCCCAAGGAGGTACAGTCAGACCGGGAAGTAATTTCATGTCAAACGTTTTCAAGCAGTCTCTGAAAGAGTTGGGCATCACCCAGATCACGTCTTCAGCTTACCATCCCCAGACCCAAGGAGCGTTGGAGAGATATCATCAAACACTCAAATCGATGCTCAAGAAATACTGTTTGGAACATCAGAAAGACTGGGATAAAGGTCTTCCATTCGCTGTGTTTGCTGCAAGAGAATCTCCAAATGAATCACTGGGCTTCTCACCTTTTGAACTACTGTTTGGCCATGAAGTAAGAGGACCCCTTAAGTTACTCAAGGAATGCTGGCTGTCGGAGGAAGATGACGTCAACCTGCTGGAGTATGTGATGAAGTTCAAAGAACGACTGTCCACTGCTTTACAGCTGGCGAGAGAGAATTTAGGAGCTGCTCAGGAGAAGATGAAGACTTGGTATGATAAGAAGTCCAGGTTATGCCACTTTCAGCCAGGAGATCAGGTTTTGATTCTGCTACCAGTTCATGGGCAACCTCTTCAAGCCAAGTTTAGTGGCCCTTATTTCGTGGAGAAGAAACTCAGTGATGTCAACTATGTCATCGCCACGCCAGATCGTAGAAAGAGCAAGCAACTATGTCACATCAACATGCTAAAGTTATATCACAGGCGGGACGAAAATAATCCAGTCTGCACTGTAGCTGTTCCACCCGAGTCTGCAAGTGAAGCTCTCCCATGCAGTATGAGCCTGAGTGATAGTTTGGGGAAGAATCCTGATATCATGAATGATCTCCAGACTAAGCTTTCTCATCTACCTCCCAAGGAAAGGCAGGAGTTTTCGGCATTACTGCAGGAGTACCCGCAAGTGTTCCGTGCCACTCCAGGAAGAACCACTGTGTTGATGCATGATGTCGATGTTGGAGACGCAAAGCCAATCAAATTGCCTCCTTACCGTGTGAACCCAGTGAAAGTTCCTCTCATCCAGAAGGAGCTTGGCTACCTGTTGGACCACAAGATGATTGAGCCCTGTCAGAGCGAGTGGAGTTCTCCTGTCACTCTAGTCCCTAAGCCAGGTGGGTCACAGAGGCTTTGCATTGACTACAGACGTGTTAATCAGATAACCAAAACAGACACTTACCCTCTCCCTCGCGTGGAAGATTGCATAGACAAGATCGGAAAGGCTAGGTACATAAGTAAGTTTGATTTGTTAAAGGGATACTGGCAAGTACCTATGACTGAACGTGCTAGGGAGATCTCATGTTTTGTAACACTAGGAAAGGCTTTTGCATGTTCTGTAATGCCGTATGGTATGAAGAATGCACCAGCCACATTTCAGAAGCTCATGAATGTTGTAACAGAGGGTTTGGCAGGGTGTGTTGTTTATATTGATGATGTATTAATCTTCAGTGACAACTGCAAAAGATCACCTATGCCATGTCAGTAAATTTCTTGAGCGTTTGGTTCAGGCTAATCTTGTAGCTAATTTATCAAAGTGTGAGTTTGGTCAAGCTAAAGTTCAGTACCTTGGGTATGTAATTGGTGATGGACATGTTGCACCACCAGGAGCTAAGGTTCAGGTTATAAGTGATCTTCCCAGACCTAAAAGTAGGAAAGAGCTACAAAGATTTTTGGGAATGGTAGGTTATTACAGGAGATTTGTTCTTAACTTTTCAATTCTTGTATCACCACTTACAGACCTACTGAAAAAGGGAGTTAAATTTGTCTGGACCGACAACTGTGAATCCTCTTTCAACAAACTTAAAGCTATTCTATTAAGTCAGCCAGTGCTCGCTACTCTAAATTTTGCTAAGCCTTTTAAGATGGCTGTTGATGCAAGTGATACAGGAGCTGGGGCTGTTTTGCTGCAAGAGGATGATCAGGGTATTGAACATCCTGTATCTTATTACAGTAAGAAGTTCACTCCACCTCAAAAGAACTACTCAACTATTGAGAAAGAGCTTTTGGCCTTGATTTTGGGTTTACAGCATTTTTCATTTTATTTGTGTTCTGGTTTTGACCCCATAGTCATTTATACCGATCATAACCCACTGAAATTCCTTAGTAAGTTTAAAGATAAAAATCAGAGATTGACAAGATGGAGTCTACTTCTTCAGGAGTATTCATTAGACATACAACATGTCAAGGGGAAAGAAAATGTTATTGCAGATTGCTTATCTAGACTTTAGACAGATTGTTTTAGAGTAATAAGAAATTTCCTTTGTAAATTTCTTTTTCTTTGTGGGGAGGTGTTACATAGCCTATGATTTCATCATCCTTTGTGTAATTTTAACGCACAGTATGCTGCATGTTTGATCACGAGCGTGTTCTGCCTCAGTCCCCCCCTTCTACCGTTATAGTAGAGTAAGTCGTTCTCTCTGTTATTCAGAGCGGGATTTTCAGCTTTTTGTCCCCATGGCTTCATTTGCGTGTCCTTCTTACAAGTTGTATCAAGCTCTCCTGGCCCCTATATAATGAGCTCAGTCTCTGCATCATGGCCACTTAGATCTGCTCCTCATTTTGTTCACATCTCTGTCCTCCCCTGTACAGATATTATTATTGTGAGTGCTCAAGAAATCTCCAAACATCTAGCAGCTGTGTGTAATTTGAGTATAACTGTTGTATTTTTTCTTGTACTGTGTAGCATAAGGTTAATTCTTAGGCCTAGTGAGATTTTTGATTAATGTTGGGTTTTATGTCAGTCATTTTTTATAATAGTTTGTATCTGTAATAATTTATCTGGCATTCACTGAGTATTATCTGGTATCTCATTTTATCAGGGCTGACTTAGATAAATTTACTCTTGCTAATTTTGTGTTAATAGAGGCTATTGCAGTTAACCATATATTTAACCTGTTTTTTGCCATTACATTATCCTTATGAGTCCTGAATGTTTTGTTGTTAGTTTGAGCATTAAACTTTAACTTGTAATTTTACCTAACTCTTTTGTTTTGAACCTGGAACTTTACGGGACAGTAGTGACTCTTCGTATTCTCACTTAAAGTGTACATTATCTTTCTCTGTTCCGTAACAATATATATATATATATATATATATATATATATATATATATATATATATATATATATTGCCAGACGCTTCAATCCCGTTTGGGATGGCCACAAACAAAACGCTTCCATGTCGCCCTGTCCCCCGCCATGTCACTGCCCTGCTCCCAACTCATACCCCCCTCTCTCATATACCTCTCCACCCCATCCCTCCATCTCATCCTCGACCTCCCTCTCCATCTTCCCCCCTCCGCCTCACTCACATACACTCACTTCGTCAGTCTTTCACCCTCCATCCTCTCCACATGGCCAAACCGCCTCAGTGTGTTCCTCATAACGCTTCCAATCACATCCACATCCACACCACAACGCTCCTTTATATCCTCATTCGTCAGCCTGTCTCTCCATGAGACTCTACAGGCTCCTCTTAAATAACTCATTTTCACTGCTCTCACTCTTGACGTGTCTTTCCAACAACGTCCAAGCTTCACTTCCATACGTTAGAGTTGTTATCACAATACTGTCATGTAGTAACTTTTTCACTTCCATGCTCACTTCCCTGTTTCTTATCACTGCTTTCAAGGAACCAGCAACCTTTCTTCCCTGCTGTACCCTTTCAAGCACTTCACCTTCCAAACCTCCATCCTTACTCATCACACTACCCAAGTACTTAAACGTACTCACATTTTCCAATTCCACACCATCCAACCTCGTTGTACATTCACTGACTTCACCTCTCTCAAAGACCATCACTTTACTCTTCCCTACATTCACCTTTAGATTCCGTTTCTTACACACTCTCCCAAACTCATCTACCAAGCCTTGCAGCTCCCCTTCGTCTTCACTCAACAACACAGTATCATCTGCAAACAACATTACAGGGAGTTTCCAAACACTATCTTCTCTCACCATGGCCACTCCAACATCTACTATCCTACCTTGTACCTCTTTTATTACCCCATCCATGTACGGATTGAACAACCATGGAGACATGACACATCCCCATTTCAACCCAACATTCAAAGAGAAAAATTCACTTAGTTCACCATTCACATGCACTGCAACCTTAGCACCATCATACATACTCTTCACAGCATTCAACAACTTCCCATCTACTCCATATATTCTTAATACTTTCCACAATCCTTGTCTATCCACCCTGTCATATGCTTTCTCCAAATCCATGAAAGCCGCATACAACTTCTTTCCCTTCTCTAGAAACTTTTGCACTAAAGATCTAAGAATGAATATCTGATCTACACAACCTCTTCCCTTCCTAAAGCCTCCCTGTTCTTCTTCAACTAATTCCTCTGTTCTTTCTCGAACTCTGTCAATAAGTATCCTACCATACACTTTTCCTATTATACTAAGAAGACAAATACCCCTATGATTACCACACACTTCTCTTTCCCCATTTCCTTTGTACAAGGGAATAATTTTACCTGACTTCCAATCCTCCGGGACTCTACTTTCCTCCCAGGCCAATCTACACATCCTCCACATCCATTCTACCACAATGTCTCCCCCATGCTTCAGCATTTCACCACACACTCCATCAATTCCTGGGGCTTTCCCCAATTTAACTTTCTTCATTGCTTCCACAACTTCTATCCTACTGATTTCTTCCTGTCTTCTCACCTCCCTCCTTCTCCCAGCTATTCCCCGGCCACTTATACTCGCATTACTTCCATCCTATATGTTCAACAATTCCTTAAAGTGTTCTCTCCATCTGCTCACTTTTTCTCCCTTCACCACTAGTAATCTACCATTTTTATCTTTCACTCCCCTGCTAACTTCACTGCCACCCTGTCTTACTGTTTTCATCTCTTTCCAGAACATTTTCTTACAGTTCCTCCACTTTACACTCAAATTCCTTCCAAATTCCTCATCCACTCTCTTCTTACTCTCTCTTACTAATCTTTTCACCTCTCTCTTTCTTTCTACATATAACTCTCTCTTCCGCCTCTCAACTTCTTCCACGCCCCTATTTCTCATCCATTCATTGTATGCTTTCTTCTTTTGTGCCACAGCCTGTCTCACCTCTTCAGTCCACCACGCTGTTCCTTGCACCCCCCTCCGTCTTCTCTTCCTCCCACACACCACATCACATGCTGCACATATTTCTTCTGTATATATATATATATATATATATATATATATATATATATATATATATATATATATATATATATATATATTTATATATATATATATATGTATTTATTTATTTATTTATATATATATATACAGTATATACAGTATATATATATATATATATATATATATATATATATATATATATATATATATACTGGCTAACAAGCCGAAAAAGTTTAGGAACCACTGCATTACACGGTAGAGGGGAGAGTGAGTTACAACATTTTAGAGAGAGAGAGAGAGAGAGAGAGAGAGAGACACTGTATTTTGAGACAGACCGTGTGGATAGAACGGATGGGTACTCAATTAAAAATATACTGTGGATGAATAGCCACAGCAAAACAATTCATTCTTTACTTTAACCTTATTTCTGTCGGAGCAACTCTAGTATTAAATTTCCTGCAAACATCAGACGATTTTGTTCAGCTGGGAGTGAGTCATAGGATTTGGGTGTATATATTATCCCATTGACCCTCTCATGGCAGGGACAACTCTGTTATCCTTTTTTTTTTTTTTTTGTCTACCTATTCATTCAGCTGATAGTGAGTCATAGGAACCTTAAAGTATTAATATTTTTATTTCGTTTCTTTGTAATATACTAATGATGTACAGTAAGAAAAAGGGGAAACAAGGTGGGTTGTTAACAATGGAATGCAGGGCCGGAGTTGCTCATGTTATGCTAATTTAATTTTTGTGGCGAAGTTTTGTGGCGTTGCCTAAGGATTTGTTTCTCTTTGCAGCCTGTTATTCATATTTATTTTCGTATATTATAAGAGTGAGAGGCAAAGTGAATAATTCATTTACACAGTGAAGTATGTCAGAAAGGGTACAAAGGCCGTGGCCATGGTTCCAGGGCCATACTGTGGTGAGGTTAGCAGGTCGTAGCACACCTTCCTTAGCAGTTTATTTTGCATACTACAGCTTGATGTTGTCCTGTGTGTTATTAATGTGTGTTGATATGGACCTCCAAGGGTCAGTTGTAAGCCAAGAAAATATTATGGCAGGGGACACAGAAGCAAACTTGTAAGGAAGAGATACAAGTGAATCTGCCAACCTGACCACAGTACAGTCAGAGGCGCCCTGCTTATTAACCATCCCAACCAATATTACCATAAACAAGTCTACTCGTACACGCACATGTTACCTTTTACCACGGACCGTTAGCATTAACTTATTGTGTCACATTAATAGTCACTTTGATTTGATTGTCAAGTGGCTGGTGGGTGTATCTGTGTAGTAGAGACAAACAGATCCTGGAATCCACATACCAGCACATGACTGGTTTGTAGCAGTCTTCATTTTTTATATATATATGCATTGATAGCAGTTGTGTGTGTGTGTGTGTGTTGAGCACTGGAAGAATGTTTGACAATTTTACGTGATAAAAAATCTGTCATACTGTTACATAAGCCCCCAAGGTATCAACTCCCACCCAGGCATTTTCCACAAGGGAGCTCTTCCCACACAGACGGATCCTCCACCATGCACATATTTTCCTCCTTTGGACCTATTTTTCTCCAATGAACCCATTTTTTACTACGAGTCTGTTTTTGTAAATGGATATATTTTGTATATGGATCTGTTTATCCTCACAGACCCCTTTCTTACCCATAGGCCTATTCTTCCTCATGACATGTTTTCCTCCATGGACCTATTTTTCCCATGAACCTGTTATTCCCATGGACCTGTTTTCTACCATTAGCCTTTATTCCCCCATGGACGTATTATACACCACTGACCTATTTTCTCATCAACCCATTTTTACTCCAACTTTTTCTCCCTGGACTTAGTTCCCCGTGTACCTATTTCCCCCTTGGAGTTATTTCCTCCGTCAACTTACCATATTTTCACCATAAACCAATTTTCCCCTATAAACATATGTCCACACAGTGGGAAAACACTGAATTCACACATGGACCCATTTTCTTCCATGGACGTATTTCACCTTTGCACCTATTTGTACGTGTTAGTTGTGTGTTGCTGCTTGGACCCATTTCCCCAGGGACATAATCCTCATGGGCCTGTTTTCCCAAATGGACCAATTCCTACTATGGACCTAATCCCCATGGACCAACATTCTCACTACCCATCTACCCACCCACCTACCCCACTCCTTTTTCTACTTTCCCAGTTCTTTCTCCTCATTCCAATTCCTTCCCTTGCCATCCCATCATTCCTTCTCCCACTCCTTCCTCATACTTCCTCCGTTTACCACGGTACTTCCATTTCCCCTCCCTTCCTTTTCTCACTCAATTCCTCACGTCTCATCTCTTTCTCCCACTCTTTCCTCATTCATTCCCCATACCTCTCCTTCCTCCCCTCAGTCCTCCCCTCATTGTTTCCCACTTGTTTCCCCTTTATACTCCTCACTTCCCCAATCGTTCCCCATTCTTTCCCCTCACAGCAACTCCTTCACTCACACCCACAACGCACGACACATCCCAGAGGGAGGGAGGGGAATGTTGGGGGCGGCAAGGGGGGGGGGGAGGAGGTGTGTGTGAAAATTGCTTATGTCCCTGAGCGTCGGGTGACATGTAGCAGGGTGGATGTTGGTGACCTGGGGAGTATCTGGTGGCCCTGGGAATATATATATTGTGTGTGTGTGTGTGTGTGTGTGTGCCATTACAAATAAACTACTTCCCCTACAGGTAAGAATGTTGCCTCCCTTGCATTACTTTACAGATATTTTTATGGCAAATGCTCAGACGAAGTTGTGTCCATGGTGCCACCTCTCCATGCCTTCCCTCGTGCTACACGGGCATCTGGTAGCGCTCATGACTGGAATGTCATTCAGCCATATTGCAGAACTTCTGCCTATCAGAATTCTTTCATTCCCCGAACTGCATCTCTCTGAAACTCGATTCCCCAGAGTTGTTTCCTTCCAAACTTCAACCTGCAGCTGTTCAAGTCCAACTGTTACAGATATTTTATGAACAGAGGACACCAGTAATCTGGTGTATGGATTATTTTTTTTATTCATTTGTTTTTCCTTCCTCTGTTCAGTTATAAAAAAAAAAGTATAACTCGGTTTTTACCTGACAGCCAACGGGCCTACCTATTTTTTTTTTTTTTTTGAACAGTAGGTCAAGGTCACTGTGTTGGGTCAGGATTTGACTTAGCCTAGCTCGATCAGCTTGAGCAGTTTTAACGAAAATCAGATAAACTTGGATGAACTGTTGAGAATAAGGCAAGAATAAAGGGATTCGATTTTGAGAACAGCAGGTTAAAGTTGAAGGACATAGGGTAATGTCCAGTTTTGACCCTTGTGTGTCAGTGTGAACAAGTTAATCAAATATCTTCTGTTTTGTGATCTACTCAGGGTCAAGCTTGTTTGAAGGGTAGCCATAAGCTTGACTTACTGATTTCTTTTTAAGAACAGTAGGCCAAAGGTCAACGTCCCATGAAGAGGTCAGCTTAAGCAGTTTCATATAATTTAAATCAAATGTGGTGTAAGGACTGAAGGTAAGGCAAGGATAAAGGGATTTGATTTTGAGGACAATCAGTCCAAGGTCAAAGTCACGGGGCAGGGCCAAAGATGAAGACCACATGGACAGATCAACTGAAATAGTTTTGATCAAGTGTACTGTAGACCAAACTTGATGGGAGGATTTAGGACCAGGAAATATAGCAATACATTGATGCAGCGAGCAATTGGCTAAAGCACAAGGGACAGGTTAGTGTCAAATGTTCGATCCTTAAAGCAGTTGTAGGGCGCGGGTGTTGTCCGCTGTCAGTGTTCTTGCTTGTTTACTTATTATCCGTCCCTGCCTCGGAGGGGTTCGGGGACGGGTATTGTTTTCACTCGGTGTGTCTGTTTCCTTGTCAGTCTGCCGTCTGTTAACAACTTCACGCGAAGACAACTGGTGCGATTTTGACTAAAATTACAGGGATGATAGGCTACGATCTTCTGATCACCTGATTAAATTTTGGGCCAAGGCCCAAGCTGTAGACCCCCCAAATGTAAAATAACGAGGATGGGTGAAAGTCGTGTTTTTGCCATAACTCCCTTCAAACTCATCATATCGACATGAAGTCAAAACCTAAAGATGCATCTGTCAAATCTGCATCCTATAACATGCCTCATTACATCAGGGGAGTCACCCCCTAGTTAGCGGTAGGGGGGTCAGTGTCAGGTGGGTTGGGCCTAAGATTTCAAATGAGCATAAAATCATCAATTTTCACCCAATTTACTCCAAATTTTATATCTGACATTAACAAGATATCCTGTTGCATTTATATGTCAGCACTGTAATTGTCAGGACTCCATATTATAAACACAAATCATAACAGAAAGCATGATGGACAGATAGATAGATAGATAGACAGAGGACCAGACAAGGTGTGGGAACGGGATATTAGCTTGCAACTCTTTAAGTGAAGGAATGTTGATCGTGCACCGGAAGCAGTACATACACACAGACATACAATATTCTAGAAGCTTCCACGACAGTAGAGCACACGTGACACGACCCCTGTTACACGAGAATGTAGGAATTTTGAGCTCAGAAGGAGACTGGCCATAGAACCGACAGGTAGTGGAGAGAGCGAATAAGAAGAGGGGTCCAACTAGACTTACTTAATATATTAAGTCTCTGTATAATACAGATGCTGCTCAACTTTGACTTTCTCTGAACATAATAAATCATGATCAACTCCCTGTATTCATCTTTAACTCCTCCTGCTCTTCAGTTAACTCAAGACTCACCTATTACAAGAATTAAGAGTTACATATATAAAAATGTTGGCTTATAAGTTACTGTAAGATATGGCGGCAGCAAATGTACGAACCTCGTCTATGAATGTACAGTGAATTTTTACAAAAGCAGGCGAGACTCTAACCAAGATTATCTTCAGTTCTACGGTGAATTCATACAAAATAGAAGCTACAAGCCTACGAGTCTAGAAGCCTACGAGTCTACAAGCCTACAAGCCTACGAGTCTACGAGTCTACAAGCCTACGAACCTACAAGCCTACGAGCCTACAAGTCTACAAGCCTACGAGCCTACGAGTCTACGAGTGTACAGTTGATTCTACATTATCAAGATTGAAAACAAACAATACCTCTTACAACCAACAACTCACAACCAGCTCCTGACAGTATTCTCTCCAATCCCCCCTCCATCTCCCCGATCATCACGCTGATTTAGAGGTAAAAAGGTCACAGGATGCCTTGCCAGTAGATTAACAAATTATTAATACAAACAATCTTCCAATTTCTACGACGAACCAACGAACTACAACAATCTACGATCAACTACAAGTAACAAGTCTACAAGATATCTCCATAATCTTCTACACGCACCTACAAGTAGCAGCAGTCTTCATCCCACAATGAGTAAATCACAAGAGAAAAGGAGTGACAATACATCGAGAAAGAAAAACAAAACAAACAAACGACGAGTGAGACACGACTCACAACTCACAACCACCTGACCTCACCCTCCTCTCCCTGCTACCTCCACCCAACCTCCACCACTGACGCAGAAGTGCGAGAAGGTCAAGACGACGAAGTAAATACCAAGCCCATATTCACAACTCATCTTACTCTTCATCTTCACTCAAGTTACTCGTCACTACTCATTTACTCACCACAGCTACCAGTGTGGCTAGTCGACGTCACCATACGTGTTTGCTGAGACGACGCCACGCCTATCAACGTGTGTCTGACACCCCACAACACATCAATCAACCCGTGAAGGACAACACTATCACCACGTTCAACACCACTCAACCATTCCCACCACGGTAAAAATGAGTGAGTTACATAGTTACTTCATTTATACAATACGCAGTGATAGACAACACATTTTGCTCAAACATATAAAACCTACTGTATAATTACAACTTACATACATATTATACCTAATTCAATTATCTTCATAATTCAGTCATTAAATACTTGCACCAATAATAAATATTCTACACTGTATATATTCATTCATTTATTATAGCATTTATTTACTACCAACGAGTGTTATCATTTTTACCTACATAAAATATGTGTTTCATACATACAACTATACATTATTACATCCACAAAGTAATAAAGAAAATATACCATCACAGTTACCCAGTGAGCTATTAAAAGAACTGTATTAAACATTTATTAATTAAAGTTACCCAGTGGAAACAGACAAATTAAGTTACAAGGAAAACTAGAAAAAAAAAAAAAGACCAACACAAATGACGTTAGCAAGAATGAACAACATCTTCCACACAATCGTGAAGACAAAGATTTCCACACAGTGCTGACACATATATTGCCCACGATAGGTACAAGTGAACAACAAGTCAGTGTGTATAGTTAATACTGTATATAGTGTATATATATATTTTATATAAAATAACAAAATATGGGACTATATAATATCATTTTCAGTAATATCTGTGCAATATAAACTAAACCTAAAAAAAGGGTCCCAAGGGAATTAGCCAGCAATTATGCAACCTTGAACAACACAGAAAAAGCGTAGTCAAACGAAGAAAAACAAACTATAAAAAATCAATACATACACAAAAAAAGAAAAAAAGAAAAAAGAAATACAGTAAGATCACAACAAACAAATGAAAAAACAAACAAACTAAGTGTTACTACAAATGCCAAAATACCACACAAACTCCTTCTATAAGTGAAACAAAAAGCAAATTAGTATCCTCCACCAGCCAGTGGCATGACACATCATCACTGTCATCGATCACAACATGACCGGATTAGTGATGTCAGGACTGCAATTATTACAGTTATGTAACGACAAACGATTGCATTCTGTTACACTTGCTACAATTATATAACTACAAACGATATGTAACAATTCATACAATGTTACAGTTATGCATTACCACAATATTATGTAACAGTTCATACAATGTTACAGTTATGCATTACCACAATGTCTCCACGATATTACGTAACAATTCATAGAATGTTACAGTTATGCATTACCACAATATTGTATTATGTAACAATTCATACAATGTTACAGTTATTCATTACCACAATATTATGTAACAATTCATACAGTGTTACAGTTATGCATTACCACAATAATATGTAACAATTTATACAATGTTACAGCTATGCATTACCACAATGTTACTTCAATATTATGTAACAATTCATACTATGTTACTACAATTCTGTATTACCAGAATCATCACACAAATTAGGTGAAATATTAGACATTACTAAAGGGATAACTCAATATGTAATGTAATGACCTAGAAATATTACCATGAATATTATATCTGCACAATGTTATAATCAATATTGTGTATTAAGAGTGAAGAAGAAGAATATTATGTATTAACAGATTAGCATATGTCAATGATGATTGCTGTCAGAGGACCGCCAGCTGCATGATCGAGCAATGTCAGGACTCCATATTATAAATACAAATCATAACAGAAAGCACGATTTATAGATAGATAGATAGATAGATAGACAGAGCACCAGACAAGGTGTGGGAATGGGATATTAGCTTGCAACTCTTTTAGTGAAGGAATGTTGATTGTGCACTGGCAGCAGTACATACACACAGACATACAGTATTCTAGAAGCTTCCACGACAGTAGAGCACACGTGACACAACCCCTGTTACACGAGAAAGTAGGAATTTTGAGCTCATACGGAGACTGGCCATAGAACCGACAGGTAGTAGGGAGAAGGAGGCTAGCAACATGGCCAAGAGAGAGAGAGAGGGAGAGAGAGAGAGAGACAGGGAGGTTAGCTCACAGGACTCTACTTATACTTCACTCGTGTGTGAGAGACTTTGTTAATATTTTCAAGACAAACAAAAATAGTCCCATACTAATCTTTACCTCTCCTGTCATTGCATGACAAAAAGGGAACGGAGATTATCTACTTACAAAACTACTCATGTATAACAACCGCTCGTCCACGAGTCTAATAGATGTATAACTGATCTACAAAACACACTACAAGAAGCTACAAAGTTCTTGTAAGATATGGTGGCAGCGGTGGGATTCGAACCCACGCCTTCGAAGAGACTGGTGGTGTCACACACGAGTGAAGTATACTGTAAGTAGAGTCCCGCGAGCTAACCTCTCTCTCTCTCTCTCTCTCTCCCACCATTTCGCCCATGTTGCTAGCCTCCTTCTCCCTACTACCTGTCGGTTCTATGGCCAGTCTCCCTCTGAGCTCAAAATTCCTACCTTCTGGTGTAGCAGGGGTCGTGTCACGTGTGCTCTACTGTCGTGGAAGCTCCTAGAATACTGTATGTCCGTGTGTATGTACCGCTTCCGGTGCACAATCAACATTCCTTCACTTAAAGAGTTGCAAGCTAAAATCCCGTTCCCAAATTTTGTCTGGTGCTCTGTCTATCTATCTATCTATCTATCCGTCATGCTTTCTGTTATGATTTGTATTTATAATATGGAGTCCTGACATAATGGCTGCCGGGGACGGGTTTGCAGTGCCTTGGCACTGCACCTTATTTCTTTATTTCTTTATTTGCATGGACTGTGGGTATAGGCCATTGAACTGTGTTTACTAACCTCACCGTTTCTCCTATACAGGTAAGTTTTTGTCTTGACTGACTGAGGTGGGGTGGTGGTGAGTACCATACTCTCTCTCTCTCTCTCTCTCTCTCTCTCTCTCTCTCTCTCTCTCTCTATCTATCTCTCTCTCTCTCTATGATCTTCTGGTAACCCATTTATCTAGTTTTAATGTTTTGTTTGAATTTTTTTTTTTTTTTTTTAACTATGAGTGGACAGATAGTAACTGCACAAATGATCAGTATTGTGATGAACGGTATTTGGTCATGGAGGGCATACACACTGTTATTTGTCCAAAAACTCAACGTAATAAGGGAGACAACCACGAACTTCATTTTGTTTTGTGTGTGTGTGTGTGTGTGTGTGTGTGTGTGTGCGCTACTCTAGGCAAAGGCTTCAGGGCCTATCCCAAGGCCCAGACGTTCTCCTACACTCCTCCACCTGTCACTTTGTAACTTTCTGGACAAAAGGTCAATTAATTATAAGAGGGATACATTTTATCATTCATTACATATATCTATACCGATTCCATACAGAATGACCGCCACAGTATGATACCTACTTCATGTCTTTACTCTGGCTAGTCATACTAGGCTATTTCCTACAGCTTAGTGAGGGTGGAT
Source organism: Coenobita brevimanus (assembly GCF_032717465.1). NCBI lineage: Eukaryota > Metazoa > Arthropoda > Malacostraca > Decapoda > Coenobitidae > Coenobita > Coenobita brevimanus. The sequence continues at coordinate 155,944 of NC_137001.1, forward strand.
TAGTGGGCCACAGGGGCTGATGATGGGCACTTCAGTAATGCAGGTGTGCATAAAGGAGGGATAGTTTACTGAATAGGATGGCATTAATTAAGATCACACGGTAAACTAACGCCAAATTTCGTGCCATTCTCAGATAATGCGGAGTAAGGATGTAAGCATAACTCGTTGTTAGTGGGAGCCAGTGATTACCTTGAACGTCCAGCTAACGAGAACAGCTGAGAACTACTATACATTATACAGTGGCTGCCGCAACATATGGGCCTTAGGTAGGGCAGGTTTGTTAAAGGGCCTTAGGTAGGGCAGGTTTGTTACGGGGCCTTAGGTAGGGCAGGTTTGTTACGGGGCCTTAGGTAGGGCAGGTTTGTTACGGGGCCTTAGGTAGGGCAGGTTTGTTAAGGGGCCTTAGGTAGGGCAGGTTTGCTTACGGGGCCTTAGGTAGGGCAGGTTTGTTACGGGGCCTTAGGTAGGGCAGGTTTGTTACGGGGTTTTAGATAGGGCAGGTTTGTTACGGGGCCTGAGGTAGGGCAGCTGTGTTTGTGTTGTCCTTGTGGTATATTGTAATCAAGTGAGGGTGGTTGGTGTTACTGGTGAAGACAAAGTCGAGAGCCTTAAGCGGCTGACCCAAAGTCTTCCATGGGTCTTGTTGTCTATTCGTTTGTTGACGCTCTGCAGGCAGCAGTTATGGACCGGTTTTTACAATTGATGTGTCACAGGAAACCCCTCCAGGTGACGATGTGGCTTCATCGTAGTGGTGGACTGGTTCAGCCCAACCCCAATGTTAGATTGACCAAAATAATACTAATACCAAAGAGCAAACGTGTTCATTTACAGGAGCATACGCATAAAACTGATAGTACTGGGAAGGGACATTCAAATTGCAGTGACTTAAGCCCTTATCACAGTTTTCATACAATGCACCGGCAGTTATCTGGAAAAACTAAAAATACGCACCATTGTCGCAGTATGATCAGTTGACGTAGAAAAGAGACAGTAAGGAATGCAGGTTAATCCTTCAGGTGGTAAAGGATTAACTTGCACCTCAATACAGTGGTTACAAAATCTGACACCCAAGTATAACAAAGAATCCGCTGCACACAATAAGGATCATGCTAGACTTCGTTTTGGCACTCCAGCATAGCGACATGTAGTTATTATTATTATTATTACTATTACTATTATTATTATTATTATTATTATTATTATTATTATTGTTATTATCAGCTATTACTGGTTTTATAAGTCATTTATCATTGTTGTCGCTATTGTTGTTGCTGTTGTTGTTGCTTTTAGTATGATAACCATTGTTTTCATCATTTTGCTATTAAAATTATTACTGTCAGGTGTTATTATTATATTATGATGATAATATTGTTGGTGCAAATCAGGAAGTTAACTGCTGCTTTGTGTGGTGACCATATTGCCAGCCAATGGACGCCTGGTGGTCTAGTAGGGTAAGACGTTCCAACTGGATGCCACCCATAACGGTTAAGTGTGGGGGTGGGTTTGGGTTAATTTGTTACATAATACTGTTCGGTGTAGAGTGACTGGTTACTCTGGCGTTAAATACCTGGACTGAGTATCATAGCCTCTGCTGGCTCTGACCTGACTGATGAACAACACAGGATTAGAGAGTGGATGAATGGATTATTTGATGGTGTAACTTATCATTATTACTACTGTATATTCATCATCATCATCATCATCATCATCATCATCATCATCATCGTCACCGCCGCCACCGTGATTTTAGTCATCGTGTTCGTCGTCGTTGTGGTCGTTGTTGGCAAACGAAAAAAAAAAAAATATATACGTGCCTAAAAAAAGGCCAATACCGTACTTAATTACAATACAACGACTCTCAGATAACATTTTAAAGAGCTTAGTGACCATGTCAGACTATATATATATATATATATATATATATATATATATATATATAACCAAATGTCCTCCTCAAGCCTTAATTCAATGTGTAATTGTGCCGGTGGTAAGGCCGTGAAAACCCCAATGTCACTAAAAAAGAAAGAGTTGGGGAAAGGGGGCGAAATAGTTTACATTGGATTTGTGGTGGCACTCCAAGTCCTGTGTGGTGGGGTGGAGGAAAAGGCGGGAGGAATTGGAGAGAGAGAGAGAGAGAGAGAGAGAGAGAGAGAGACTTTAACTCATTCAAGCAAAGAACGTCTTTTTCATCCAATTCTTGCTGTTTTCAAACCAATATATTCAAGGTAGGGGAGTCTTTTCCAGCTGGAGGTTTAGATCTATTCACCCATTCACCCTTTAATTACCAGTCATTTTCCCTTAATTTGAGTCGGATGTTTTGATTATAGTAATAATTAACAGTACGTCACCTGGTTTAATAAACACCTGGTGAATATCACATACCTAGACGCCTTGTTGTGTTATCACCAGATTACCTGTTAATTTATGCTTGAAATATTATATAGGAAACACCTGCAGGCAAACTGGCTGAAGAGGAAAATAAAGGTAATCGAAAAACACAAATAATGATGATAAGGAAGAAAGGGGAGGGAAGGAGGAGACGAAAAATGCTACAAAAAAACTTGATGAGGGAAGCTTAGGAAGGGAGAGGCCAAGAGTGGGTGGTGATTTCCCAGCGTCGTGCGTTGTTCAGAAGGAAAGACATTACACCCACAGATGGAAAGACATTACACCCACAGATGGAAAGACATTACACCCACAGATGGAAAGACATTACACCCACAGATGGAAAGACATTACACCCACAGATGGAAAGACATTACACCCACAGATGGAAAGACATTACACCCACAGACTGACGTTGTGTTTATTGTGAAGATACAGGATCAGGGTTGGGATATCGCTTCTTCCTCTGCACCAAGAATGTTATATAATATAGAGATCTGAGAGGGTTGGGGAGCTGGCACGAGAAGTTGTGGAGAGACTGGTTGTTGCTGTGTGGAGTTAGTGTGTTAGTTTTGTGGAGGAATTGGCGGAGACTGGACAATGATTACACACACACACACACACACACACACACACACACACACACATTCTTTGCTTGTATGTGTATTAAGCCTATGTCCCACTGTCAGGAACTTTCCCACGACACGCCACGATCTTCATGTCTTCGTGTGTCGCCGCATGTCGTCATGAGTAACGAGGCTTGACTTAGCGATGACGCTAGGTGTGACTTGACGTGTCGTACCACTAAGTTGGAGATCGGATCCCGAAGACCCGCAATGACACACTGACGCCTGCCTATTGACACCTGCCTATGCTCCACCCTCCTATGTACAGTATAGCCTCACACCCAAGATCCCGCCATCGTCGTGTATCGTCATATGTCCTGATAATCTTAGCGGTGGCTGAGCGGGAACTTAGCGATTCCGTAACTTGTCGTGGCGTGTCGTGGCGATGTCTTGGCGTGACGTGGAGTCAAAGTGACCGTAATTTTTTAACTGAGGGATGATCATAGTGTGTCGTCAGGATAACATGACGCTTCCATAGGGTGTCGTGGGATGTTGTAGCAATGTCTGTGTGTCTTAGCACTAACGTGACTGTGTCATGAAATGGCCGCTTAGGTCTATCGTTTGAGGTATGATAGTGGCATTTAACCAAGATCATACCGGTATGATAGTGGCATTTCACCAAAATCACACCTCGAGGGTAAGATCGTGGTGATCGGGGCCGTTTTCGAATATGAACTTGAATATGGGACACGGGGTTTAGGAGGCTTCAGAGCACGTCATTTTAGCTATTTTTGTTTCCCATATGACATCTGTATATTCTCTTTTCTGTTACTTATAATTTACTACTGATACAGCCAAATTTGCCGCAGAAACGTGCATTGGGGTAGAAGGTGAAATGCAAAATAAATCGGTGGTACGAAGCCTGCAGTGCCAACGAGACTACTACTCAGGAGCACCATGCGGAATGAGGCGGGTCAGCACATGGTGAGGGCATATGGTGAGTTGTGGGTAATGTTGAGCAACAACCCCGGCCACTTTGACAGCAGGACAGAACTGATGTGGGATGAGAAAGATGAGCTGGTATTTACTGTATGTGGGTGGCGGGTGGATGGGGGCACACTGCTGGGTCTTTACCACAATTGTTTACACACGTTTTATTAGTAATCCCCGGGGAGGTTAGTCCTGCGTCTGGAGATTAGCCCTACCTCTAGAGATATGTTCTGCCTCTGGAGATTTGTTCTGCCTCTGGAGATTTGTTCTGCCTCTGGAGATTAGTCCTGCCTCTGGAAATTTGTTCTGCCTCTGGAGATTTGTTCTGCCTCTGGAGATTAATTACTCCTGCCTCTGGAGATTTGTCCTGTCTCTGGAAATAAGATAATTTGATTTTACTCCAGTTTTTTGATCAAGTAAGTAAACAAAAAGGAATGCAATTGAACTGAATTAAAGGAACAAGTATTTTTTACATAAAGAAAATAAGGACGATGAAATGATAAGTTATTTACAAGTATTATTCGATCTTCCTGCTTCACCCAACACTTAGAATGATGCGATACCAGACAGTGAGTTACCAGAGGAATGGCCTCGGCAGCAAGACATCCAACCATTATTTTTCCTTGTTCAGCAACGATTTTTCTCCCATCAACTCGACAAACTGTCTTATATATTCTCACAGCCCTTACCTTCATGTGTCTCTCCGTCTTCCTGTCTTCTTTCCTTCATCCCATTATCTTAAATCTCCCAAACCAGCATCAGGTACTACAGAATTTAGCTGTTTCCATGGTATGACGAAATTAAACTGAATATTTACTGTTGTGTTGGCATCCGGGTAATAACATATATCACAGTCAAGATATATACTATTTCCGTCCCAGCTGAAATCCCCTCCCCTCCCCTCCCCCCAGGTATTGACCAGCATTCATCAGATAGTTTAGGAGACGCCATTACCAGATCTCCGTGTGGGAGATAATCTACTTTCCATTCCTTTTTGTCGACCATCCCCAAGACAGGCAAGTGGCTCTCTCTCTCTCTCTCTCTCTCTCTCTCACACACACACACACACACACACACACACACACACACACACACACAAAATGCTGTCCACGTTTAATCTCGTTTGACTGTCTGCTTCTGCTTCCTACTCTTGCTTCACATCTACCACATATCCCTTCGTACGAGTATGTATTGCATAATCTACCCTCCAGTCAGCTGGTCTTCCCTGCTTATCTACCTAATCTACTGCCTGAGAAGCATCCAATAATAAGCTGGTCCACCTGTACTGTTGTGTGATCGTAGGAGTCTGATTTACATAACGTTCTCTGCACCAACCACATAATATATTACCGCATAATACCACATAATCTACCACATAACCTACCACAATCTTCCATATTATCTACCATATAATCTACGGCACCACATAATATACCACATAATATACCACATAATCTACCACATAACCTACCACAATCTACCACATAACCTACCACAATCTACCATGTTATCTACCATATAATCTACCGTACCACATAATATACCACATAATCTACCACAACCTACCATATTATCTACCATATAATCTACGGTACCACATAATATACCACATAATGTACCACATAATCTACCACAACCTACCATATTATCTACCATATAATCTACGGTACCACATAATCTACCACATAATGGACCACATAATCTACCACAACCTACCATATTATCTACCATATAATCTACGGTACCACATATGCCTCCCTACCTGCCTCTCTATTTACGTACCAGTGAATCACGTTCTTTTCCATCTCATCTACTAGCCATGATCAGCTGTATCTATCGCCCAATCTATCGCCTTTCCATTGCATCTACTAGCAGTGATCAGCTGTGTCTATCATCCATCGCATCTATCACCCAATCTATCGCCTTTCCATCGCACCTACTAGCTATGATCAGTTCTATCACCCAGTCTGTCTTCTCCATTTAATTTAATACCTGTGATCAGCTCTATCTATCACCCAGTCTATCGCTGTTCCCATCCCATGAGAGGCTGGCAAGGGAAATGGTTCAGAAATACTTCGTAGACGATGAAAGATGGTCTGCCTCGCCTTCTTCCCTATCTATCTATCTATCTATCTATATACACACACACACACACACACACACACACACACACACACATATATATATATATATATATATATATATATATATATATAAAGGCACTTTCTGCCTCTGTCTGTTTGTTCACGAACTATTTCCTCAATTTTCATTTTACCTGGTCTTAACCTACATATCTGGAATCCTTATGACCCAAGGAAGGTTTTGGGGGGATCAAAATTCATATCTTGGTCATTTGAGGTCACCGGTTGAGTGTTCGCCTTTTCGGGCCGGGCAACGCCGGGTACCCCTGCAGCCCAATTTTTGGCATGGAGACTCACATGACCTCGAGTTCGTCCATAGGCTATGCGAGGTTGACTCCGAGGTCATTTCAGGTCACAGGTCGGAGGTCATTTAAGGTCACCGATGACAGTAAACAAGTACGCACAAATACTGTGTGTTAGTCCGTGAAAGCTGAAATGGAAAGTTCCTGGACTCTTATAATCCCTCATGACAAGCATGAGAGGTACATGGTCTTGCTGGAGTAGAAACAGTCAACTAGAACATATAGGATTAGAGTGTTCGTCTTTTTTGGTCTTATGACCCAAGGAAGGTTTTAAGACCCAAAAAACGATTGTTTGAAGGAGGGAGGCAGAGCAGTAAGAGTCAGATAAATATGGAGAGAGAACGAGAGAGAGAGAGAGAGGGGGGGGGACAGGAGGAGGAAGGTAGTTCCCGGCGTTCCCCCTCCTCCTCCTTATTATATATAGGTGGAAGGTGAGGACACTCACCATCCACTCACTCGATGTAGTGCCGCTCTCGGGTGACTGCCCTTTCCTTTCCTCCATCCTTCTTTCCTTTCATCTTCTTCGTCTTTCTTTCCTTCATTCTTTCCTCGTCCTTCTGCCTACGAGTGATTTTACACTCCCTCTTCTGTCTTTCTTTCCTTCATTCCTTCCTCTTCCTTCCGCCTATGGGTGACTCTACACTGAGTGACAGGCCAAATGGTTTCCTGTACACCAGGATACCATTTACTATGCTGGGTGGTAAACATATAACCAAATTTTTACATCTGGTGGTTTAGTGGGTAATTACGGCGCTCCAATCGGATTGAGCCGGTAAGGTTTATATCCAAGGGATGGCTGGAGTTTATTGCTCACGTAATGCCACTCACAGATGAGTGAGGCTGGTCACTCTCATCTTAAATGTCAGGACCAACTGCCTAGCCCCGGACTCCTATGCTCCTCATGGGGCAACGTAGGATTTGATGATGGATGTATATATATATATATATATATATATATATATATATATATATATATATATCTGGTATGGCTTTTCATTTCAAGATTTTCTTTTCCTACATAATGATTTTTACCAAGTAGATTTTTTTTTTTTTTCTGGGGCAGAACATGTCCCAGGTGCCTCCCAGCGTGCCCTCTGCCTCAATCAGTCTCAGTATTTCAAGTAATGAACCAAGCGTCATCTCACTCTGGCACTAGATTCATTGTGCTGAGCTCCGTTCCTCCTTCCCCATCCACCTCACATCCGTTTTCTCATCCCTTTCCACCCACTGTTTTAATGCTCTCACATTATCTTCTGTTCTCTGCACATTTCCACTGTCCTCTCTTCTCCTTGTACACGTCGGTTTTTCTTTTCATAATTAAGGTTTCTCTCCATACTTTTGACCTTACTATTTCCCTCCTGATATTAAAATATCTGGACACGAACATCATGTCCTCGCTGTCATTAATATCAGTAAGGTGTACGGTCTCGAGGGAATCCATCTTGATGTTATCACCAGCTGTACTTCTGAGTTGACACCCTATCATTTTTTTTTCTTTTATCAGCCTTCAGCATTTCTTCTTATCTTCAGTTTTACCTTCACCTGTACTGTCCCTTTTCTGAGAGTGCCTTCCTGTCTTCCTGTTACTTTTTTTTTTTTTTTTTTTAATGCGAGGAAGAAGGAACCAAAGGCCATGAGCCCGCAGTAACAGTTCCCTCCAAGAGAAAAACAAAATACAATATAGAGCCAAATTCAAGATCCGATCATTTTGAGATGCCTGGACACACTGCGTTTGAAAGACTGGAGATCATAGGCAGCAGGAAATACAGACAGAGGGAGACAGTTCCAGAGCTGACCTGTTGCATAAATGAAAGACTGGGAGTAACGGTTAACTCTTGCATTAGAGAGTTGGACAGAAAAAGGATGAGAGTTTGCTGCCAGACGGGTGCTACGCGCCCGTCGTAGAGGTGGAGGAATGCAAGCAGAGAGTTCAGAGGAGCAGTGACCATTAAAGTAGCGATAGAAAAGAGATAAAGATGCAACAGTGCGGCGAAGAGACAGAGGTTGAAGGGAGTCAGTAAGAGGAGGAGAGTTAATGAGACGAAAAGCCTTTGCCTCCACCCTATTGAGAAGAGCTGTATGTGGGGAGCCTCCCCACACATGAGAGTTGTACTCCACACAGGGGCGGATAAAACCCCTGTATAGAGTCAACAATTGTGCAGGGGTAAAGAAAGAGCGGAGTCGGCTTAGCACACCCAATCTCTTGGAAGCAGATTTTACAAGAGATGTAATATGATATTTCCAAGATAAGTCCCGAGTAAATGAAACCCCAAGCATGTTCAAGGATGATGCAGGATTAAGCTGAATATTATTAAACATTAGTGGGTATACCTGTGGAAGATTTTGTCGGGTTGATAGGTGTAAGAACTGAGTCTTAGATGCATTAAAGACAACCATATTATTTTTACCCCAGTCAGAGATACGAGCCAAATCAGACATTAGGTGTGCCACAGCCTCATCCCTTGCTTGTTGAAGTAACTGTTGAGATGGGCGTTGCGGGAACCGAATGGAAAGGTGAAGGGTGGAGTCGTCAGCGTATGAGTGGATAGGGTTAGATGTACAGCTTAGAAGATCATTGATGAATAAAAGGAAGAGAGTTGGTGATAGGACAGAGCCCTGAGGAACACCACTGTTGATAGATCTAGGAGAAGAACGATGGCCGTCTACAACAGCGGCTATAGAGCGACCAGAAAGGAAGCTAGCGATGAAGGCACAGATAGAAGGATAGAAACCGTAGGAGGGCAGTTTGGAAATTAAAGATTTATGCCAGACTCGATCGAAAGCCTTTGAGATGTCAAGTGCAATGGCAAAGCTTTCGCCAAAGTCCCGAAAGGAGGATGACCAGGAGTCTGAAAGGTAGGTGAGAAGATCGCCAGTGGAGTGTCCCTGACGGAACCCATACTGACGATCGGAAAGAAGGTTGTGATAGGAAAGATGCCTTAAAATTTTTCTATTAAGAATTGACTCGAAAACTTTTGAAATACAGGACGTTAAAGCAATTGGACGATAGTTGGAGGGTTGGGAGTGGTCACCCTTCTTTGGGACTGGCTGAATGAGAGCAAACTTCCAGCAAGAAGGAAAGGTACAAGTTGACAGACAAAGGCGAAAGAGTTTGCCTAGGCAGGATGTAAGCACAGAAGCACAGTTCTTGAGAACAACAGGAGGGACCCCATCAGGCCCATATGCCTTGTTAGTACTGAGGCCAGTGATGGCAGAAAGTACATCAACTGAAGAAATTTTAATGTCAGCCATGAGGAAGTCAGAGGGGGAAGTGATGGAGGAACAGCACCGGAATCGTCTAAGGTAGAATTGGAGGAGAAAGTCTGTGCGAAGAGATCTGCTTTATCAGTAGAAGAAATAGCTACAGAACCATCAGAGTAGAAAAGAGGAGGGAAGGATGATGAGGTAAAGTTGATAGAAAGATTTTTGGCAAGATGCCAGAAGGAGCGGGAAGAATTCGAGTCGGAGAGTTGAGAGCATTTAGTATGGATGAAATTATTTTTAGTAGAGCGAAGAACAGACTTAGCACGATTCCGGGCAGAAACATAAAGATGGTGTGATTCAGGGGTGGGTTGGCTCCGGTACCTTTTGTAGGCCCTCTCCTTGTTGCGGACAGCATTAGAACAAGCGTGATTAAACCAAGGCTTTCTTGCATTAGTCAAAGGATATGAGAAAGGAATGTATGCTTCCATGCCCGAGAGAATAACCTCCGTAATGCGCAAGGCACACTCAGATGGCTCACGGCCATGGAAGCAATAATCATTCCAGGGAAAATCAAAGAAGTACTGCCTGAGGGCCTCCCAGTCCGCGGCTCCAAAATGCCACAGACGACGTTTCACTGGAGGGTCCACAGGCCGTACCGGAGTGATAGGACAGGTTAAGGTAATAAGGTTGTGATCGGAGGAGCCCAACGGGGAGAAAAGATTAACAGAGTAAGCAGAAGGATTAGTTGTGAGGAAGAGGTCAAGTATGTTGGAGCTCTCTCCAAGGCGGTCAGGGATACGGGTAGGGTGCTATACAAGCTGCTCTAGGTCATTAAGGATAGAAAAGATGTAGGCTTGTTCACCAGGTGGATCCGTGAAAGGAGAGGAGAGCCAAAGGTGGTGGTGAACATTGAAATCTCCAAGAATGGAGATTTCAGAGAAAGGAGAAATGGATAGAATGTGTTCCATCGTAGAAGTAAGATAGTCGAAGAATTTTTGATAGTCAGTAGAATTAGGGGATAAGTAAACAGCACAGATATATTTAGTCAGAGAATGACAGGAAAGCCGAAGCCAGAGTGTGGAGAATTCAGAAGAATCAAGTTCAGGAACACGAGAGCAAGATAAGTCGTTGCGTATATATACACAACAGCCACCTTTGGCTTTGAAATGAGTATAGAGAAAGTAGGAGGATACAGAAAAGGGTTTGCTGTCAGTTGTCTCAGACAGCTGAGTCTCCGTTAGAAAAAGAAGGTGAGGTTTAGAGGAGGAGAGGTGGTGCTCAACAGAGCGAAAGTTAGAGGAAAGGCCGCGAATGTTGCAGAAATGAAGAAGAAGAGAGTCAGACCGTGGTTCCAGGCACCTTGAGTCGTCACCGGGAGATGGGCAGATGGTGGGGGCATTTGTGGTCCCCCCCCCCCGGGGACTCCGAGGCTTGAAGAGACGACGCCATGTTGGTAAATTTTGAATAGGAAGTGTAGTGTGTACTGTGCATGTAGTTTGGTGTAGATAGTTAGAGAAATTTGCACTGGAGAGCATGCTGGTCTACTCTCTGTGTAACTGAGACACTGAAAAAGTTCAGCAAAGGGGGATGGTCAGGAACTAGTCCTGAGGGCTGATGAAACGGGAGCTCCAGCACTCCCTGTCATCAGCTTTCCATCCACCTCGGGAGTACTGCCCTGCTCGACTGGTGCTACAGTCTACTGCCATCCTTCCTCCTACCTTTCATTACTCTTCTTTCCACTTTAGATGGCTGTACACTGAGTAACAAGCCCAATCGTTTCCTATAACCAGGACATTATTTACAACGTGGCTGGTAACCATATAGCCAGATAATCAGATGATGGTGCCCCACGATCTACCAGAAGACCCGCCGACATGTCATAAAAATACCCCTGCTAATACCGATACACCAGTCCTGTATGAGACAGCCCTAGCATGTATTCAATATGGACGGTGGGTGTTAGCGCCGAAGTGGTGACATGTAGAGGTGTGCGGTACGTAGGAGGACTACTGGACCTTGAAAGCAGGCTGTGAAGCCTATGCCCAGAGCCGGACACATAAAAAAAAAAAACAGTTAGCTGGGCAGAGAAAGACAAATGCACTGTCCATCCGGTAACCAATCCTCCATAACTTTTATTTTCATTGAGTGTTGTAAAAAGAAATCTTTTGAATCACTTTTACACTGTGTATAATCTTTCTGACCGTCAGTACAGGTTTTGCCAGGCTCGGTTCACTGGTTTTGCCAGGGTCGGTTCACTGGTTTTGACAGGGTCGGTTCACTGTTTTGTCAGGGTCGGTTCACTGTTTTGTCAGGGTCGGTTCACTGTTTAGTCAGGCTCGGTTCACTGTTTTGTCAGGGTCGGTTCACTGGTTTTCCAGGGTTGGTTTACTGGCTTTGTCAGGGTCGGTTCACTGGTTTTGCCAGGGTCGGTTCACTGTTTTGTCAGGGTCGGTTCACTGGTTTGCCAGGGTCGGTTCACTGTTTTGCCAGGGTCGGTTCACTGTTTTGTCAGGGTCGGTTCACTGGTAATCTTTTTACATTTATTTCAGAGTCTTGGTCATCCCCGTATCGGTATTCCGATAAAAACTCTGCTATTATGGTACTCATCTCAAAGGCCTTCAGTGTTTACACCAGCTTCTCGTGGCGTCCATCATAGCAGTTGCTACAAAGGCGTACACAGCTTTTGATGTGTCAACAGTTTTCCACTGAGTTCCTCCATCTTTCAGCTGTGTCCTCTCCACAGCCGTCCACAAGACTCACTCCATCATCATCTCTCAATATCCTCGGTGTTTGTTTGTTTGTTTGTTTTTCTGCTGCTCAGTACTGGAGAGATCACATTACTCCTCTTGAGAAGTAGCTTCTGAGAAGTTAGGTACGCGGAACTTACTCCATGCTGTCTTTAACCCACCTAAGATGCTGACTTTCTTTATAAGCCTTATTATCCCTGTTGAGGAGAGCTGCTCTTGTGTGTGTGTGTGTGTGTGTGTGTGTGTGTGTTATGAGAGGAAGAAAAAACCAAAGACCATGAGCCCACAAAACAGTTCCTTCCAAGAAAAAACTAAAACAGTACAAAAGAGAGCCAAATTCAAGATCCGATCATTTCGAGATGCCTGGACACACTGCGCGTGAAAGACTGGAGATCATAGCAAGCAGGAAATAAAGACAGAGGGAAACAGTTCCACAGTTGACCTGTTGCATAAATGAAGGACTGGGAGTAACGGTTGACTCTTCCATTAGAGTATTGGAAAGAAAAGGGATGAGAGTTTTTGCTAGACGGGTACTACGCACCCGTCGTAGATGTGGAGGGATGCAAGCAGACAGTTCAGAGGAGCAGTGACCATTGAAGTAGAGATAGAAAGAGATAAAGATGCAACGGTGCGGCGAAGAGACAGTGGCTGAATGGAGCCAGCAAGAGGGGGAGAGTTAATGAGACAAAAAGCCTTTGACTCCACCCTATTGAGAAGAGCTGTATGTGGGGAGCCTCCCCACAAATGAGTCGGCTTAGCACACCTAATCTCTTGGAAGCAGATTTTAAAAGATATGTAATATGATCTTTCCAAGATATATCTTGAGTCAATGAAACCCCAAGCATATTCAAGTATGATGCAGGACTGAGGTGGATATTTTTAAACATTAGTGGGTACTCCTGTGGAAGACTTTGTCGGATTAATAAGTGCAAAAACTGTCTCTGATGCATTAAAAACAACAAGATTATTTTTATCCCAGTCAGAGATAAGAGCCAAGTCAGACACTAGGTGCGCCATAGCCTCATCCCTTGTTTGTTGAGTGAGATGGACATTGCGGAAACCGAATGGAAAGGTGAAGGGTGGAATCATCAGTGTATGAGTGGATAGGGTTAGATGTACAGCTTAGATCATTGTTGAATAAAAGGAAGAGAGTTGGTGATAGGACAGAGCCCTGAGGAACACCACTGTTGATAGATCTAGGAGAAGAATGATGGCCGTCTACAAGAGCAGCTATAGAACAACCAGAAAGGAAGCTGGTGATGAAGGCACAGATAGAAGGATAGAAACGGTAAGAGGGCAGTTTGGAAATTAAAGATTTATGGCAGACTTGATCAAAAGCCTCTGAGATGTCAAGTGCAATAGCAAAGCTTTTGCCAAAGTCCCAAAAGGAGGATGACCACGAGTCTGAAAGGTAGGTGAGAAGATCTCCAGTGGAGCGTCCCCGAAAGGAACCATACTGATGATCAGAAAGAAGGTTGTGATAGGAAAGATGCTTTAAAATTTTTCTATTAAGAATTGACTCATAAACTTTTGAGATACAGGATGTTAAAGAAATTGGACGATAGTTAGAGAGATGGGAATGGTCACCCTTCTTTGGGACTGGCTGAATGAGAGCAAACTTCCAGCAAGAAGGAAAGGTACAAGTTGATAGACAAAGGTGAAAGAGTTTGCCTAGACAGGGTGTCAGCACTGAAGCACAGTTCTTGAAGACAGCAGGAGGGACTCCATCAGGCCCATATGCCTTGTTAGTGTTAAGGCCAGTGATGGCAGAAAAAAACATCAGCTGAAGAAATTATAATGTCAGCCCTGAGGAAATCAGAGGGGAGAAGTGATGGAGGAACAGCACCAGAATCGTTTAGGGTGGAATTGGAGGAGAAAGTCTGAGTGAAGAGATCTGGATTATACGTAGAAGAAATAGCTACAGAGCCATCAGGGTAGAAAAGAGGAGGGAAGGATGATGATGTAAAGCTGTTAGACAGGTTTTTGGCAAGGTGCCAGAAGAAGCGGGAAGAATTTAAGTTGGAGAGCTGAGAGCATTAAGTACAGATAAAATTAATTTTAGCAGAGCGATGAACAGGCTTAGCGCAATTCCTGCCAGAAACATAAAAAAGATGTGATTCAGGGGTGGGTTGGCTCTGGTACCTTTTATAGGCCCTCTCCTTCTTGCGTACAGCATTAGAGCAAGCATGATTAAACCAAAGCTTTCTTGCATCAGTCAAAGGATATGAGAAAACAATGTATGCCTCCATGCCCGAGAGAATAACCTCCATATTGCACATGGCACACTCAGATGGCTTCCGACCATGGAAGCAATAATCATTCCATGGAAAATCAAAGAAGTACTGCCTGAGGGCCTCCCAATCAGCAGCTCCAAAGTGCCACAGGCGACGTTTCTTTGGATGGTCCACAGGCCACACCAGAACAATAGGACAGGTTAAGGTAATAATGTTATGATCAGAGGAGCCCAATGGAGAGAAAAGATTAACAGTGTAAGCAGAAGGAATAGTTGTAAGTAAGAGGTCAAGTATGTTGGAGCTCTCTCCAAGGCAGTCAGGGATACAGTCAGAGTGCTGTACAAGCTGCTCTAAGTCATTAAGGATAGAAAAAATGTAGGCTTGTTCACCAGGTAGATCAATGAAAGGAGAGGAGAGCCAAAGGTGGTGGTGAACATTGAAATCTCCAAGAATGGAGTTTTCAGGGAAAGGAGAAATGGATAGAATGTGTTCCATCATAAAAGTAAGATAGTCAAAGAATTTTTGATAGTGAGTAGAATCAGGAGATAAGTAAACAGTGCTGATATATTTAGTCAGAGATTGACAGGAGAGCCGGAGCCAGAGAGTAGAGTATTCAGACGAAGCAAGTTCAGGAACACAAGAGCAAGATAAGTCATTGCGTATATATACACAACAGCCACCTTTGGCTTTGAAATGAGTATAGAGAAAGTTGGAGGATACAGAAAAGGGTTTGCTGTCAGTTGCCTCAGACAGCTGAGTCTCGGTTAAGAGGAGAAGGTGAGGTTTAGAGGAGGAGAGGTGGTGTTCAACAGAGAGAAAGTTAGAGGAATGGCCTTGAATGTTGCACAAAAGAAGAAGTGAGTCAGACAGTGGGTCCAAGCAGCTCGATGAGTCGTCACCGGGAGATGGGCGGATGGTGGGGGGTTTTATGGTCCCCCCTCCGAGACTCTGAGGCATGGTTAATGTGCACCATTTTTCTTTTTTTTTTAATTTTGAAAAGAAAGTGTAGTGCGTACTGTGCATGTACAGTAGATTGGTGTTGACAGAGAAACTTGTACTGGAGAGGATGCTGGCCTTCTCTCTGTGTTACTGAAACACTGAAAAAGTTCAGCAAAGGGGGATGGTCAGGAACTACAGTAGTCCCGAGGGCTGATGAAACGGGAGCTCCAGCTCTCCCTGTCATCTGTTTTCCATCCACCTTGGGAGTACTGCCCTGCTCGACTGGTGCTATAGTCTACTCGTGTGTGTGTGTGTGTGTGTGTGTGTGTGTGTGTGTGTGTGTGTGTGTGTGTGACGGGGATATGGGGAGGGGTGTGGATTGCTTTCCTGTGCACACACGAATGCCTTCTCCAATCTGCATACCATTTCATTCTTTTCCACATCTTCCTTTCCGTCGTCATACCCTCCCTTCCTTCTACACTTCTTCTCTTCCTCCTCCATGCCTCTCCTCCCTGATCCATGTCCTTCCTTCCTTCCTGCTCCATACCTTCTCATCCTTCCTATCGTTCCACATGCATTTCTTCCCAAGCAGGCTCTTTCCGTTCCATGTTGTTCTTATCTTCTGTACCTCCTCCCCCTCTTGCCTCCGCTCGCGTCCCATCACCTGGTTTCCTTTCCACTTGCATGTCTTTTCATTCCCCTTCTGTGTCTCCTCGTTTGATCCACCCATGTACTTTTTATGCCCTCCCTTCACTCTCTGTCACTGCTTCCCTTGTCTGTGCCAACTTTGCTTCGTGGATCCTCTTTCTATGCCTTTCCGTCTCCACCCTGCCCATGTCCTTCCCTACCTATCGATGTATCCCATTTCTCCATGCCTCTTTCTATCCTTGTCCTCCTCTACCATGTCGTTCCTTCCTCTTTTGTTCTACCTCTTTTACCCTTCCATCCTCTTAATGTCCCATCCTTTTTCTTCTCTTTCATTCCTTTCCCATTTTCTTGCCCCCCCCCCCTCTTACCTGCTCGCCTGTTTCTGTGTCTTCCGTTCATTATCTTTGTCTATCTCCGACTCTCCACTCCCCTTCCCTGTAATTCACTTTTCTTCTGTGCATACCCCATTTCCCCTTTCACTTTTTCTTCCTGTGTCTTCTGTTCTCTAATGTTCGTCTTCTTTCATTCCCATTTCTGCCCTCTTTCTTCATCTTTCTTTCTCCGTGCCTTCCCTGTCCCTTCCAGTCAGTCCCCTTGTCACCCTGGCTCATCAAAACAGCATAGTAAGTGTATAGAGTCGATCCTTTCATAGCACAAGCACATTTTACATCTACTTACCTGTTTATTTGTCTATTGCCTGATGCTGCATCCTGTAGGGGTGTCTCCAGTAAGAAGAGATTTCATTTTTTTATTTTTTTATCCTACTCGGTAATAACCCTTTCTCTCTACCTCCACCTCTTCATCCTGACGAATTTACTCTCACATCTTTTCCTGTAAACCAGGAAAGCATTTACAACGCTGGGTGGTAACCTTATAACCAACCGACACGTGTTCCCTACGTGACAGCCAGTGGGTTGGCGGAGGGTTAGTGCCCCTCCTCGGAAAGCAAGTAACTAAAAATACGAACAAGAAGCCTCGGACCAGGACTGACAAAAAGATGACGACTAAGGATCGAACAAAGGACATGATACGGATGGCGACGTGGAATGTAAGGGGTGCAAATGATGAGGCGAAAGAGAGAGAGATTGTCCAGGTGCTTGAGGGTGCGAAAGTGGATGTATGTGGATTAACTGAAACCAAATGGTGAGGCGAGAGCGTGAGAAAATAGGATTATGGATGGGGTATATGTGTGAGAGTAGGTGAGAATGAGAGGGCAATAGAAGATGTGTATATTATTGAAAGTAACAAATGGAAGGAGAATATAAGAGAGTATGAATCAGTTGGCTCAAGGATTGTGTGGGTAAAATTGAAAGTTGGACTGCAAATGTGAGCAATTGTGTGCGTGTATGTGCCAACGCAAGATCGTGCAAGTAGAGTGACAGAAGAGTTCTGGACAAATGTGAAAGTGGAAAAGTTTGAAAGGAAAGAGAGGGTGTTTTTAATTGGTGATTTGAATGGTAAAGTAGGGAATGTGAAGGTGGATGGAATAGTTGGTGAGCGGGGTGTGCCTGCTGAGATAGATAAGAATGGCAGTGCATTAGTGGACATTTCTGCTGGGAAGGGGTTGATGATAGCCAATACCCTCTTCAGGCAAAAAATGATCCACAGACAGGGAGGTTTTTTGGAAGGGAAGAGGTAGTGAAGATCAGATATTTATAATTAGATCTTTAGTGGAAGAGTTTCTAGAGAAGAGAAAGAAGTTGTATGCGGCCTTCATGGATGTGGAGAAAGCATATGACAAGGTGAATAGACAAGGACTGTGGGAAGTATTAAGAATATATGGAGTAGATGGGAAGTTGTTGAATGCTGTGAAGAGTATGTATGAGGGTGCTAAGGCTGCAGTGCGTGTGGATAGTGAACTGAGTGAATTTTTCAGTTTGAAGGTTGGGTTGAAACAGGGATATTTCATGTCTTCATGGTTGTTCAATCTGTACATGGATGGGGTTATATAGAAGATACAAGGTAGGGTAGTGGATGTTTTGAGTGGCCCTAATGAGAGAGGGCAGTGTTTGAAAACTCCCTGTAATGTTGTTTGCAGATGACACTGTGTTGTTAAGTGAAGATGAAGGGGAGCTGCAAGGCTTGGGGGATGAGTTTGGGAGAGTGTGTAAGGAACGGAATCCAAAGGTGAATGTAGGGAATAGTAAAGTTATGGTATTTGAGAGACTTGAAGTCAGTGAATGTACAGTGAGGTTGGGTGTGGAGGGAATGGAAGGTGTGAGTACGTTTAAGTACTTGGGTAGTGTGAAGAGTAAGGATGGAAGTTTGGAGGGTGAAGTGCTTGAAAGGGTACAACAGGGAAGAAAGGTTGCTGGTTCCTTGAAAGCAATGATAAGAAATAGGGAAGTGAGCATGGAAGTGAAAAAGTTACTACATGACAGTATTGTGATACCAACTCTAACGTACGGAAGTGAAGCTTGGAGGTTGTTGGAAGGACACAAGGCAAGAGTGAGAGCAGTGGAAATTAGTTATTTAAGAGGAGCCTGTGGAGTCACATGGAGAGACAGGCTGACGAATGAGGATATAAAGGAGCGTTGTGGTGTGGATGTGGATGTGATAGGTAGAGTTATGAGGAACACACTGAGGTAGTTTGGCCATGTGGAGAGAATGGAGAGTGAGAGACTGACAAGGAGAGTGTATGTGAGTGAGGTGGAGGGGGGGAGAGGAGGGGGAGGCCAAGGATGAGATGGAGGGATGGGGTGGAGAGGTATATGAGAGAGGGGTGTGTGAGCTGGGAGCAGGGCAGTGAAATGGCGAAGGACAGGGCGACGTGGAGGCGATTTGTTTGTGGCCACCTCGTATGGGATTAAGGCGTCTGGCAATAGATAGATAGATAGATCTTATATCTCTCCTTCTCATCATTCTTGGTCTCCCTGCTCTTTCTACACCCGACCTCACTCTGATACACGCGTCTAGTCAGTCTCCCATTATCCACATTACAGAAATATAAGTCGATTCATGGCAGCATAAATTATATATATATATATATATATATATATATATATATATATATATATATATATATATATATATATATATATATACAGGGTGTAACGCGACGTATGACAAAAACTTACACCAGTGATCTATCATGCAATTTTGAGTATATTTTGTTCTATAACATATACTCTCTGTGACCCTAGTTCAGTACCCAGCATTCGGCTGTTTGGGTGTGAAAGTTTGGTGGCTGCATAGGTGCCATTGTGTGAGAGCTTCGCAGGGCGACGGGAGACGAGTATTATTAGCTTATACTGTAATGTACATAAAAATCCCATATCCTCTCAGTACAAACGAGTTTTAAGAAGAAACTTGAAGTCTATTGATTCTTTAACATCGTCATGCATTCCTGCAATTCTTTTGCACAAATCGACTGTAAATTAAGGATTAAATTCAAATTTTATAGCTTGCGAGAGTAGGGAAGGAAGAGAGGGGCTGGTGTGTTTTTGCCAGTTATGTAATGTTTAGTTTGTAGGATATTGCTACCAGCATTATCATAACACCTACAGCTCATTTCAATGGGAAAAACATTACTGTAATGAGTGACTAGCATTCCTTTAAGTCAGGGGTAATATCATTATTCATTACAATTATCTGCTGCATGTAAACGTGGCACAATTGCTTTCATATGATGACGTGAGAACAGTGACACAGGATTGCCAATGCAGCTAGACCTACTTTTTGCTTCTACCTAGCGGCATTATTTACCATCTGACAACATGATATCTAGCTACATTCTGGATATTTTTGCCATTTTTAGGTGATATTCCAGAGATTTAATCGTATTTTCTAGCGATGTTTTGCACTGATTACTATCTAGCGACATTCTAGCAAAGTTTTCAGGACTAAACTAGCCAGATCGATTATAAGGACATGACAACCCTGCATCCACTGTCATTTGAACGGGAATATTTGCAGGCGAGGCACACAGTTCAGTTACAGTTCTCCGCGTTCAGGTTTTCACTGGGTTCAGCTTGTTCATGAAACAACATGCCACGTACATACAGCAATGAAGAATATGCAGATATCGTCTATTTTTACGGATTCTGCGATGGTAATGCCAGTGCTGCAGAGAGGAATACAGGTGGAGATACCCAATCGAGCCACGTTTGCTTGCAGCGGAAAAATTGTTATAAATAATATTTTCCTGATTTAAAGTGAGGCTAATCTCCCTTTACAATAACGTTTTTCCATTCAATGAGCTGTGGGTGTTATGATAATGCTCGTAGCAATATCCAACAAACTAAACATTACATAACTGGCAACAACACACCAGCCCCTCTCCTCCCTCCCTACTCTCTCGCATGCCATAAAATTTGAATTTAATCCTTAATTTATAGTCGATTTGTGCAAAAGAATTGCAGGAATGCATGACGATGTTCAAGAATCAATATACTTCGTCAAATTTCTTCTTAAAACTCGTTTGTACTGATAGGATATGGGAATTTTCTGTACATAGCATAAACTAATAATACTCGTCTCCCGTCGCCCTGCGAAGCTCTCACACAATGGCACCTACGCAGGCACTAAACTTTTACACCCAAACAGCCGAATGCTGGGCACTGAACTGGGGTCACAGAGAGTATATGTTACAGAACAAAATATACTCAAAATTGCATGATAGATCACTGGTGTAAGTTTTTGTCATACGTTGCGTTACACCCTATATATATATATATATATATATATATATATATATATATATATATATGTATATATCCCTAGAATATATACGCTAATTTTACTGCATCTTAATACATATGCTGGGTTTGATAAACCCATTTTTCGGAAAGTCATACACCTATGTGAAAATCCAAATTTAGTCAAACCAAGTACATATATAAAAAAATACAAGCTTTGTACTTTCACTTAAACCTTATGTAAATGAGTTTGTATGATATCTTAAAGGTTAAGTGGTAACTTGAAAAAAAGTATCAAAAATGGGAAAAAATGCTGATGTAACTAAAAAAAAAAAATATGTATAAAATTTGAAACAGGAGCTGCGGACTTCTGCACTTGCACACACACTCCTGGGTCATGGGCGCTGCAGCACATGGCACTCTAATCCTTACAGACTCACGGTGGGCCGTGGTGGAGGTAGACAAAAAATGGGGTATCTTTTTAGAGTAAAAAAATGGAGTACAAAGATTGGCAATTTTTCATGCAATCCCAGGCCCTTGAAATTGAACACTACATGGTATTTGGACCTCTCTAAGGCTTTACCCAGTGATTTTGACCACCCACCCACCCCCACAACCTTGTTTTAGGGGGTAACTAAGATAGAACTTACAGTTATCAGGAAATGTCATTTCTTGAGTAGTGAATGTTATTATTTTACTACTGAAACCTCATAATTGCAAAACACAGTGGTATGCAATCCAAAAGAGTTGCTATTTGTCATTTGTGGTGTATTTATGGCCGTGAGAAAAATAATTTGTTCGAATTTTCCTTGACAATTCTCAAAATCATGAGCACTTACTTGGACTCACAAACAATCACCACAGACAAGGTAATAATGCCCCTGGCACCGGAATCATGTCTTCCTGTCAGTCCGAACAGGGCACTCCCAGCACTGGACAGGTGGACTCTGATTCTTAGCACCCAGTGGTGTTCATTATTTTATCAAGTTCTTCATCACTCAAAAAATGGTGGGCCATGATTTCACAGTTCACAAAGAAATATCTGTGTTCTAAGAAATATTCACTTCCTGCAAGGAAAAGCACTTTAGAAATCATACTCAAACTACTTGCTGGATATGACAAACCCTGTGTCACATATGTACGGGAGTACATACGATGGGTGTAATATACCCAAGGGCGCCAATATGGAAATTTCCTTCGAAGAGAGCAGAGCAACACTACCTCTCCCTACTAGGGCAACACGTGCAAGGAGGGTATCTGGGTGCCCAGCCGTCTCAAACAATAACCCACTCGGTGATCATGTGAACTCGGGTACGCGCCGGGTGTGATACGCCCGCACATGTATTAAAGGGATATACATATACAGTATATATATATATATATATATATATATATATATATATATATATATATATATACTGTATTACCCTTACCAAATTAGTATTTTATAAGAAAAATTATATCCACTGGTGGCTACAAAAGGTGGACCTGCCGTGGCTCGGTGGTTAGGGTACTCGTTTGCGATTCCTGAGCCCCGTATTCAGGGTTCAAAGCCCAGCTGTGGCCAGCATCTAAAGTGGGTGCTGGTCGTATTACCATTATTATGCTACGTTGTACAGTATATTCACAGTCTGTGGTTGTACAGATGATGTAATAAGTTATGTCAGTATGGGAGTATTGCACAAATACTAAGGCACACTTGGACAATACAACACTTGGACTTTCATCGACATTACTCTTCCAACACACATCTCGTCCCCATTCATACTTTGCTAGCATGGGAAATGATCAAATTCGGACTGTCACTCTCCTCCAGGGAAGAATGGTCAGGAATCCCATTGTAAACCAAATATTGGTCAAAACCATCTGTACTTACACAATTATTTGAGCACAACTGTAAGACACGTAAATAATATTCAGCTCCAGACAGGTAAATAATGCTCAGCTCCAGACACAGGTAAATAATGCTCAGCTCCAGACACAGGTAAATAATGCTCAGCTCCAGACACAGGTAAATAATGCTCAGCTCCAGACACAGGTAAATAATGCTCAGCTCCAGACACAGGTAAATAATGCTCAGCTCCAGACACAGGTAAATAATGCTCAGCTCCTGACACAGGTAAATAATGCTCAGCTCCAGACACAGGTAAATAATGCTCAGCTCCAGACACAGGTAAATAATGCTCAGCTCCTGACACAGGTAAATAATGCTCAGCTCCAGACACAGGTAAATAATGCTCAGCTCCAGACATATAATGAAACTCACCTGTAGTCGTATTCCTGACTACGGGGTTTAATTCACTTCATGCAGTAAGCTTATTGGCTGTTGACTCTTGTATTACACCTTTTCAGTATTACAGTATTGTCTTCTCGTGTCTTTATTACATATTATTATCGTATTTTGCACTGCTGTAACTATATAATCACGTCGTTGTGATGACTCAATTGTCTGTATATTCGTGCTTCCTTCACACACTTTCATTCAGCTGGGGAGGGGGGGGGGGACTTCATGAATAGAAGATATTAGCTTTGGCCTTGTTAAATTCCTTTACAAGAAATACCTTTACGTAACAGAAGACATTAGCTTTGGCCTTGTTAAACTCCTTTACAAGAAATACCGTTACGTAACAGAAGACATTAGCTTTGGCCTTGTTAAACTCCTTTACAAGAAATACCGTTACGTAACAGAAGACATTAGCTTTGGCCTTCATAAACTGCTGTACAAGACAGCAGACTAAAACCATTTGGCGGTGGGCTGAAGAATCTGAAAACCACGTCATGGGATTGAAGAGGTTAATAACTGTTAACTCTTGCATTACGCCTGATCAGCATGCAATATTATGACCTCATGAAAGGTAATATTATCTTTAAATAAATATTTTATTTTAAAATTTTGGCATAACGCAGCGTTTTTTTGAGGGGGTCTTGTTTCGTTACTGTGATTTATAGTCAGAATTTCTGGGGATTTGATATGTGAAAATTATGTGGCCCATTTCGGTGGACATACTTTTGATAGTTCTTACACTTTGTTTCTGGATATTACTGCACTCCATCTATGGTGGGGAAAGGGTGGTGATGATGATGATGATGATGATGATGATGAAGATGATGGTCCATAACTGACTGATAAGCTGGGCTTGCCTGTGCCCGTAACCTGGTATTATATACAGACTGACCACATCCCAGGCTTACACACGTGCCATAAATGACTGGGCTCGCCTGTGCCTGTAACCTTGTATTACGTAAATGACTCATAAGTTGGGGCTGGCCTGTGCCTTCACTGTCACAGGATAAACCTCCTCAGTACGATGACATCTTTTTTACACATTTTATTCTTGCAAACAGAATATTTTGCTCAACTTAAGACCTCTCATAGTGAAGGGATTACTGAAAGCTGACACCTCATATTCGATGTGTTTGTCCTAAGCAAAATAAAGATGATTGAAAGTACGAAGGAAGAATTAAGAGAGACAGCACTGCAACAATGAAGGAAGTTGTCTCATAAATCGTATTACGGGTAAAGGAGTGGTGATTAGCCCTAGCCTGACATCATTTATCTCTGTTCTTATACAGTTCCTTCCACTTTCTCCTCAGCCTCCATTACCTCATCTAACTTTCCGTCTCCTTCATCCATTTTTCCCTCCCTTCACCTCCTCGTCTCTCCCATCTCTTTATCCTTCCTCCCTTCCCCATCCTCCTACCTCTCTCCTTCGCTCCTCTCCATTCCCACTAAAAATTCCTTTCCTCCCCCGACATATGACTTTACTGTGGGTCTCCTCCCTTTCCATTCCCTGCTCTTCCCTTCCCCTTGCCTCCCATCCTACCCCTTCCTCACATGTTTTCCTTAGTCATCCCTTCCTATCCCAACCCTTTTCATCTCCTCCCTTCCCTCCCTTCCTCGTCCCTTTTCCTATCTCCTTTCCACCCATCTCTTCTCGTTTCACCGTCTCCTCTCCTATCCTATTTCCTCTCTTTGCTTCCCCTCGGTGCGTTTCCCTGCCCTTCCTTCATTAATTTTTTCCCTCATTTCCCTCCTGCCCCATCCCTGCCAATCTCTTTGCTCCCTTCCTCCTGCCCTTTCTTACCCCCCTCCCTCCATCTTCTCTCCTCTCTTTGCGTCTCCCTCCCTGTATTTGTCTTTCCCTCCTCCCAAATATCCCCTCTCGTCCCTTTTCCTTCCATCTGACCCTTTCCCTCTCTTCCTTCATTTTCTCTTTTCCTCGTCCTTTCCTCATGCCCTTCCCCCTTTTTTACTCGTCCCCTCCCCAGAGCGGCTCGGAGACGGCTATTGTTTTCGCTCGTTTTTCTGTTTGTTTGTTTGTCTTTCTGTCTGTCAACAACTTTAAGCGAAAACTACTGGAGCGATTTTAACTAAAGTTACAGGGATGATGGGCTATGGTCTTCTGATCACCTGATTAAATTTTGTGCCCAACTGGCGCAAGGCCCAGGCTGTAGGCCCAAAATATGTATAAAAAAAAAAAATACGGGTAAGAAATAGTTTTTCCGTCATAACTCCTTTCAAATTCGTCATATCGGCTTGCAACCAAAACCCAAAGGTGCATTTTTCAAATCTACATCCCATAATATGTCTCATTGCATCAACACCCCGGTTAGCGGTAGGGGGGTCAGTGTCAGTTGGGTCGGACCTAAAATTTCACATGGGCATACAATCGTCAATTTTTCACCCGATTTACTCCAAATTCGATATGTGACATCTTTGACTATATATCCTGTTCTGTTTATACTTCAGCACTAAAATGACTGCCGAGGACGGGTTTGCTGTGCCCTGGCACCACTTTTTTTTTTTTTCATTCCCTTTCCTACCTCATCTTATTCCCGTCTCCTCCCCTCCCCTCTCATCCCCCACATCCGAGTCGTGTGTGCAATGGCGTGTGTATCCTGTAGGGCCAAAGGTTCACCCAGGATCACCACTTCCATCTGGAGGCGGGGAGGCGCACCTCGCCACTACACAAATTAATCTACCGTAAGAAAATCATGGGGATGTTGTGATTAATCAGGAGACTCGTTGATAACAGTGTTGATGGTGGTGGAACTGTCAGACATCCACGGCAGGTGCACGGTAACCACGCTACGTTAACGATAACACGGACGACTGGTTGATGACGATACATTAACACCTTGAATCAGGTGTCGTATTATTTCATTCTTAACTCCCACTAACAGTATTATTAATTTAGAACTGATCTGCGGTAGTGAAGGCGCTAATGAAGGCTATAATCTAACCCTTCCATTTGAAAGTCTAAAGGAGATTGCCATCTTTTATGTAGTATAGACAACAGGTATTAGTGCCAAAGTGGTGATGACATTTGAAGGTGTGTAACACGAAGGACTGTCATGCCACACAAAAACGGGCTGTCAAGTTTTTGTCACAATCGGACCCAAAAATAAAGGCACAGGCGAAGTGAACTGGCCATGATGCGGAGGTTGTCTTAGTACACTTGGCTTTGACACAACTCCCTACCTGCTGACAGATATTTGTTATGCTCTTTGTTAAGTAAGTACAGTACACGTAACAGCTGGCACACTTGGCAACGAATACTGTTTGATATCGTTACAGCATGGCAGAAAAAAAACACACGCATCTAATTGGCCAACAAACAGGCTACTTCACCTTGTAAAACCAGACGAATTGCTCACTCATCTAAAAAAAATATCTGCTGGAAGAGAATTGTAGAGTTGTCTGGACCTTGAGAGGGATGATCATTGATGTCTATATTTTTTTTATAACGAGTAAATTATTCTC
>NC_137001.1:187500-217500 GCF_032717465.1 Coenobita brevimanus
AAAACGAAAAAAACTTCATCTAAGAAAGAGTCCTAAGTTCATTATATTTTCTGTGTTTTTCTCTTCCCCCTCCCCGTATCCTTATGTTGGACAAAAAGTTACGATGATGATGACGGTGGTCGTGGTGGTTTTTCTTCTTCTGCAACTTCGTGGTCGTGGTCGTGGTCGTGGTCGTGGTCGTGGTCGTCGTCTTCTTCTTCTTCTTCCTTCTTCTTCTTATCTTCTTCTTCGTCTTCTTATTCTTCTTCTTCTTCCAGACATTTTACCCACGTAACACTGAGTCAGTCAGAACAAAGGACTGTGCCCTTCCCTAGTCCCGCTTCATGTGTTCCTTATGGTCCCCGCGCGCTTTGTTAATATGTATATATATTTTTTCTGGTGTGCCTGGACGTGTGACGCAGTTGTCACCTGGGACTCACTTTTGCCTTGCATTTGTAACATGTAGTTTAATGGCTGTAACTTGCAAACTGCATCCGGTATCCTACAACGTTTAAACCGTAAAACGCCTTCTGCGACATGCAACTTGTAGCTTGCATTATGTAATATGCTTCTAGTAGTTTGCATTCAGCAAGGTGCAACAAGTACCTTGCATTCTGCAACATGCAGCTAGTAACTTGCACTCCGCAAGATACATCTAGTAGCTTGCATTCTGCAACATACAACTAGTAGCTTACATTCTGCAACATGCAATCCGTAGCTTGCATTATGCAACATGCAATTCGTTGCTTGCATTCTATAATATACAGTTAGTAACTTACATTCTGCAACATGCAACATGTAACTGATGATGCAGCATAGTCTGTTGTAGTCATGAGTATGATGATAAAAATCAGAACAAAGGCTTCTTTACATTTGCCTGTTTGTTTGTACCGGTATGTTTTACGAGTGGAAATCCGGACTAGATGTTTTGGGTTGTTTATTTGTTGTAATTATAATTGTTGCTTGTGTCACTGGTCACTCAAGCTTTGCGGCATAAAAAGACGCTGACTGTAGGTGGTAGGCCTGTGTTATACCTAAAGAGGCTGTGCGAGACGCGTTGAACACATTTGCATCCTCCTGCTGCACCGGATGTTTTTGTCTCATAATGTAAAGCCAACTTGTAACTTTTCCGATGGAAGAGGAAGAAGTGAATCAGAAATAAGATGGTGTGAAAAAGCAAGGAAGAGTGTAATTGAGTGGAGGACTGTAGAAAGAGGATCGTTGTTGAGTAGGGAATGAAGTTACTGGGAGTTCTTTGGTTGAGGTTATCTCTCACAGGATGCGGCAGTTGGCAGGGAGAGAGACCAATCGTTAAATCGATAACTAGATTGGTTATTGTGCTCAGTTATTTTTATTTTTATGTATTATTATTATTATTGTTATTATTATTATTATTATTATTATTATTATTATTATTAATTGTAACAGTGAAAACTATGGCTAGACTTGTTCTTCTACTTAATGTCTCAGGATTCATATATTTTCTTTTATAAAATGTTTGCAACTCATGTTCTTTGAAGAGAGAAACCTGTACTGACACAGGAAAAATCATCTGATAAATTACCAATATGCTGGGAATCGAACCCGGGACTCTCAGGTGAGAGCCAGGCAGCATACCACTACACCACGAGCAGGTAAAAGTTAACTCACGTTGTCACAATCTTGTAACCAACGTCCCTCCGCCCCCCACTGTGGGCATCAAGAGGATGAGTGCCAGGGGGTTAACTCATCCTCTTGATGCCCACAGTGGGGGCGGAGGGACGTTGGTTACAAGATTGTCACAACGTGAGTTAACTTTTACCTGGTCGTGGTGTAGTGGTATGCTGCCTGCCTCTCACCTGAGAGTCCCTGGTTCAATTCCCAGCATATTGGTAATTTATCAGACATGTTCTTTGGTTTACTCATTAGTACGGTATAGGAGACTTCGCAACACTTCTTCCTCAGCGATTTAGTTTGTATATTACACATTAACTGACTGTTCTTCGTTACTGATATATTAATTTTGATATGGACATAGCTTGCCTCAACACCACACAAGATGATATTGTGATGCAGAGGCAAAAGAAATCTCGAAGGAAGAGTTGTTAAGAAATCTTGGCCCACGAGAATATGGTCTGTTATTACTGTGCTGTGTGTGTGTGTGCGTGCGTGTGTGTGTGTGTGTGTGTGTGTGTGTGTGTGTGCACTTTTCCAGTCAGGCACACAGGCAGTCTTTTACCTTCAGTCCTAAACCTCTCTCACTCCACTGCCCCGCTATGCCTTCTTCCCACAATTTCTCATTTATCTCTCTCTCTTTCCCATTGCCCGTCTTTCCACATTTTTCAGTGTCACTATTTTTTCCCACCTACGTACGTACGTACCTACCTACTTACATACCTACCTACCTACCTACCTACCTTCCCACCCACCTGCCTGCCTAGCTACCTACCCACCTACCTACCTACCTTCCCACCCACCTGCCTGCCTAGCTACCAACCCACCTACCTACCTACCTTCCCACCCACCCATCGTCCCTTCCTCCCTACCTCCTTACCTACCGACCTACCTACCTCGCTGTCTCCATTCTTTCCCAAACTAAAAATCAACCCTGTTCATCGGTGATCAATTCCCTGCCAGTTTGGTCCTAAGCAGTATTATATTGCACGTATGACAGGAACTATAATGCCATTCGCTTTAGTATCATTTTAAATATAGATCAATAGATAGGTAGATAATATAGATGGATAGATAGATAAATAGATAGATAGATAAGATAGATAAACCATACATTTTCCCGGTGTTTCAGGTTGGTGACAGTAAATGCATGGCCACAGATCCCCACCACATCTGTCCAACCAGTACACGTGTAAACATTGCCTGTAAGTATATACCCCTGTGTTATTTATACAGTTATTTTACCATGGTGCCTGTATACCTTGGCCTTCGTTTACCAGGCCTATCTAGTCTGTATTAACTTTGTAGACATTGCTGTAAGTATTTTCTTGTATTTTATATATAGTTATTTTTGCATACTGTCTATAAATCTTATCATGCTTGTTACCGTAATTATTCTCTTTATATTATGTTAACTGTGTACAGGACAAAGGCAGCACCTCGGGTACGTTAATTATGCGTGTGTCTGTATTAACGTATTGGTAACTGACAAGGAAAGCAGCCCGAAAATCTAGCAAAATACGAGAACAGTTGTCCTACCCTCAAGGTCCCCATTTTCGGGCTCTTGAAATCACCTTTTTTGTAGCTGCCATTTATTATTATTATTATTATTATTATTATTATTATTATTGTCTTTCAATATTTTTTCCTGTTCTTTATGACATCAGTGTCCCTATTGTCGCAAGTGCGCAACTGACAAGGAAGACAGCCACACATTCACACAAACTACGACACACAACTGTGCTGTGCAATCCCGGTCCCCATTTTCAGGGTGTGGTAGTGCCTCTTCCCTACCAGTATATTTAGTCAGTGCGATGACGTCATTTATACTTTATTCCTGGTAGCGCCAAAGGATTGTTGTCACTGAGGAGGGACGTCTGGTGTTGAAGGGTTAGTGAGAGACCACATTAACCCTTTGTTATGAGAGGTCTGCCTTCACCAACTGCAACCATCAGGCGGCAATAACAGTGAAATATATAGAAGGGTTGAGGGTAAGGCAAGGATAAAACCATGCGATTACTAGGCCAGTCAGTACACGACTCAGCTGCCTTCACTGACTCAACCCGTCTGGCGGCAGTAACAGTAAAACATATGGAAGGGTTGAGGGTAAGGCAAGTATAAAGGCATGCAATTGTTAGGGCAGTCAGTCAAAGGTCAGGGTCACAGGGAAGGTCAAATACGAAGGTCAATGGACAGTGTCAAATCAGATAATTTTGAATAAATTCGGACCAAATTTTATGGAAGGGTTAAGTATCAGGTATGAATATAGCAGCTCGATTTTGAGAGTAATCGGTCAGAGGTCATGGTCACAGAGCAAAGTATAATGCACGGCCCTTGGACCAGTTTTTAGACGCGGGTGTTGCACTCTGTGAATGCCCCTGTTACTGCATCCTCTTGTCTCTCATGTTATCTGGTCTTGGCATCTGTCAGTCGCCTCAGCTGCCTTTCTGTTGCAGTTGTCATGTCTTCTCATCCCCGCGGGATTATGAACATGAACTTACCTCACTCCTCGCGTTTTCTTTTATTTTTCTGTTCGCAAGTGGAGATTTGCAGTAGATTTTTCTCCCCTTTTTCACACACAGGCGTCTTGACTACAGTGACGTCTTTTGCCTTTAATTTTTGCCACCAGCAAGTGATTTTTATTGAACTTACTAGAGTTTTTCAAAGTGGGAGGTTGAGGTACAGCCTTTATCCTTCCACCACGAGGAGTGTTTTACAGGTTGAATGTTGTTGTTTGTAAGTAGTCAAACAACAACATTCAATGAGAAAGGGTTAGACCTTGCCTTCATTAACCCCACACTGCTACCTTGCCTTCATTAACCCCACACTGCTACCTTGCCTTCATTAATCCCACACTGCTACCTTGCCTTCATTAACCCCACACTGCTACCTTGCCTTCATTAACCCCACAATGCTACCTTGCCTTCATTAACCCCACACTGCTACCTTGCCTTCATTAACCCCACACTGCTACCTTGCCTTCATTAACCCCACACTGCTACCTTGCCTTCATTAACCCCACACTGCCACCTTGCCTTCATTAACCCCACACTGCTACCTTGCCTTCATTAACCCCACACTGATACCATGCCTTCATTAACCCCACACTGATACCTTGCCTTCACTGTAGTGAAAGGGTTCCTCAGTAAAAAAAAAAAAACCCTCTCCCGCCTGTCTGTCTGCTGGTGTTATGCGGGTGGAATATTCCACCCATGATCCTCGCTCAGAATCCACTGACCCTGATTGTAAAAAAATATCACTGCGGTGAATTATAACGCAAAACACAAAGCACTGACGACCTGATTACACACACACACACACACACACACACACACACACACACACACACACACACTCTCTCTCTCTCTCTCTCTCTTCCCTCCTCATAGCCTCTGGAGTTTTCTTTCCTTGTGGATACAGTCATAGACAAAAGCCGTGTCCCGAAATTTGATGAAAACATCTGATTAAAGGCTTAAGTTTTGGTGCGTTCTGCGTCGCGCCATACGAACGGTTGGAAGCACTGACATGAGATGCCATTTGCTCCAGGTGACCAGCCTGTGGATGGGAAAATATATATATATATATATATATATATATATATATATATATATATATATATATATATATATATATATATATATATATATATATATATATATATATTTCATAACTAAGCCAAATAAATATATATTGTTGTGGTTTTCCGACTGCTAATTTTACTTAATGCCGGTATGTACTGTAAATGAACATTTTTGCAACTGTTCTCTTCCTTTAATGCCATGTTAGGAACACTGCAAGTCAATTAGGTAAAGACATGTCCTGATTTTGGTTATACTTCTTTATTAATTTAACTTCTGCTTAGCCTGGGTTGGTAATTATAAGCTGTGTTTGCTATTATCTGTCATCAAACAACGTTGTTACATATGAGGCTAGAGGTATCGTATAATGATAATCGAATGAGTTGTTATGATTGGTGGAATGAATCCTACGGGTTGGAGTTCGAACACGTAACCCAAAAGACCAGAGTCTAGCACAGCTATTGATGTGCTTCATTCTATGTTCAGTTCGTCTGTTACGGAATAGCACTGCATACAGGTGCTACCTTCCATCGTTGTAATTATTTCCTGGTCCTGTATTGGTGTGGTAACATTACGATGGCCTGAATGATAACTGCTGTTCAATGTGTCATCCTCAGGATGTCGCCTGATCCACCTTTCTACGGATCTGCTTACACCGAATGTTGGCGCCATCTGTTCGGGATTCTTTCCTCCTGAATACACTTATATCATGTCCTTTCTCAGCTTCCCAGTAGCTAGACGCATATTCTTTGCCCTCTCCATACCAAGGTATACATTAGGTCTAAGGTATGAGATGTACCGGCCAGGAACTCATCGCCTGACCGAATATGGTTCACATTTCGTCTTTCGGACGTAGCAGTTCTCGCAAATGGATGTTAAGGCTCCGGAATTTCCTGAGTTCGTTTATACGGCCATTCTATCAGCAGCAGATATGAAGCTTGAGGAAAACCAGGCTATTCAACCACGAATATGTAGCTGTGGTACAGCTCTTATAATTCTTCACCTACTACACTTAATCTTGGGACAAAACAGGGACACGACTTGTGTCATTCACCGTACACCACCGCTAACAGTGTCAAAAGGGAGGGCAATATTTTGTAGTGGGCTTGATGTACTCGGTCCATTCCTACCCATCTACAGTACTCTACGAGTATGCATCCATCCACCTGTTTACTCTATGCATACATCTACCTATCTACTCTACCCAGCCATCTACCCACCTACTCTGTTTATCCATCCACCCATCTGTTCTTCATCCATCTACCCTTTTCATCCATCTATCCATCTGCTTTATTCATCCATCTGCCCGTCTACCCATTCACAGATTGGCTTCATTTTACATGCAGTCTGTCTGTCCATCCATTTTTCGGTCCCTTTGTGCCTCTCTCCTATGATCCATTTAGTCTATCCATTTCTCCATTCAGCTCTCTTTCCTTCCTTCCTCCTTCAGCTTTGCTTATTCGTCCATCTATTTATCTGGTCTCCCTCCCATCCCTCTCCATCCTTCTCCTCTCCATCCATCCATTCAGCTATCTTCCCTCACTCTCATCGTCAAGTCTATCCATCCATTCATTCCTCTTTTGCTCCTTCCATTTATTCAGCCATTCATCCATCCATGTCTCCTCCGTCCCTCGCTCCATCCATCCATCCATCCATCCATCCATCCATCCATCCCTCCCTCCATCCATCCCTCCATCCATCCATCCCTCCATCCATCCATCCCTCCATCCCTCCCTCCATCCATCCATCCATCCATCCATCCCTATACATCATCACCCGTCTGTCCCTCCCCTCATACATTCATCCATCCATCCATCCCTCCATCCCTATACATCATCACCCGTCTGTCCCTCCCCTCATACATTCATCCAATCAGCCATCAGTTTTGAATCGGCAAATAATTATATCTATCAAGTCCATGTTATCAATCTTTATTTATCTATAGTATCTTTCCATCCATCTGTCTCACATCCATTCTATGCTATGCTATGCTGTACTATGCTATATTGTGCCAAGGTCCGTATTCCTGTCGGTTGAGGAAGCTTCCTAGCACCTCTTCCTTAGCAATTTATTATTGGATACGGTTGGTTAGTATAATTTTGTAATTTATGTTGTGCATGGTGGTGTTGGAACGGTTTATATGTCACAAAAGAGGATAGTGAGGAGTCATAAGCTGAATAAATCACTTGGGAAGAGATATTAGGGAGCTTCCTTAACCAACGAGAATTCGGGCCCCAAGTCTATATTAATTCAGTCCGAGGACTCTCTCTCTCTCTCTGTCTCTCTCTCTCAGACGATTTCGTTCTTTTCAGGAGCTTTCTTTAACTGAAGGGGTTGGCTAACGACTTGAATATATGACATGTTCCTTAGGTTGTATAAAGTCGTCTTAAGGAGCAAGAAAAAGACTCAAGAAGACGTCACCGAATCCAAGATATTGATATAGCAATTAATGACACCTGAAACTGCCTCCTGTGTGTGTACAACGTGTACTATTAATCTTGCATCCCGCCAGTGTGTCCGTCAGTGGCTGTAATATCCAGTAATATCTCAGCATCAAATTGTAATATAGTGAAGAACGTTGAGGATGCCGCCTCACTGAAACGAGAATATCTGCACAAGTTTACGACACTACAGACACCACACACGACCCACTGCACCAACTCGGATGGAACTGCATTTGATGAAGACAGGGAAGCAGGCAGGCAGGGAGGGAGGGAATGAGGGAAGGAGAGAGGGAGGGAGGGAGTGAGGAGTGAGAGTGGGTAAGCGATAGTCAAACATTCTGCATCAGAGAGCAGGGTAATAAAAGACGATTTAAGATGAAGCCTGCCATATAAATACATCAGTTCCGTATTATTCTTTCATACTTTTTTTTTACGTTATTGTTCATGAGGAAAAATTCACTACCCCCCCCCTCCTTATTTTTAGGATCAATCGCGGGTGGTAGTTGTAAAGCTTTCGCAAATATACTACAATACTCATCGTAACTTTTTTTTTTTTTTTACGTGTCCGACTCTGGGCAAAGGCTTCAGGGCCTATTTCTCGGGGGTAGTGACCTATCCCAAAGCCCAGTAGTCCTCCTCCACCTCCACATGTCACCACTTCGGCGCTAACACCCACCATCCATATTGAATACATGCTAGGGCTGTCTCATACAGGACTGGTGTATTGGTATTAGCGGAGGTATTTTTACATGTGGCGGGTCATCTGGTAGATCAGGAAAGTCTGCTTTTAGGACATTCAAATCCTTAAACTGTTCCCCGCCCCACCCGGGATTCGATCCTGGGTCCATCAGGACTGCAGGTCGCCTCTTTACCGATTCAGCCACCGCCTCCCCCTGGAAAATTACGTAGAAACAGGTTATCTGATTTCGTTACGCATACTTCTCTCGTCCCAGTTTTCTACTCATTATTCTTCCTTATTTTACGTATAGTTAATAACGGAGGACAAAACAAAACTTCTGCTGTTAAGTGAGCTCACAGTTAATGACCTTTTCTCGGAGAGTTAACTAGAAACGTTGTCTAACTTTTCTACACAAATTGCACAGTTATTTCCTTTTTGCTTCTTTGTGTTTTTCTCTTGGCGTTAATGAAGGATGACGAAATGTATAACACTTCTCTTATAACTCACAGTACTCTAAAACCCGACTCTGGTAAATGAGGAATTATTTACAAACAGTTATTAAATATCATTCCACAGATTGCAGTTATCCCACTATTCTTGGTGTGTGTGTGTGTGTGTGTGTGTGTGTGTGTGTGTGTGTGTGTGTGTGTGTGTGTGTGTGTGTGTGTGTGTGTGTTATCTTCACCATTAACGATGGATGAGTTATATAAAACGCTCTCCAGTGAACCTCTAATTCGCTATAAATGTTGTAATCATTGTAGCGTCATTGCCTTTAATTCTGCGTCCTTTCTGACCCGTGGTTCGAACCCGAGACGCGGAAGACATTTAAAGTGGGTGCAGGTAGTATGTCCCTTCATGTGCTTGTGTGTGTTGGCACCGGGTCTGTTTATATATACACACTCTGACACAAACATAACCAATGCAACACATTCACTTTGACGTGCATCACTCATCCCACAGACATTTCTTCCCATTCGTACCTCACCAGCTTGAGGAAGGGTTATTTCTGTCCATCACTCTCCTTTTCTCAGGTGATCCATTCCTGAAGCATTGAATGATAAAGAAAGAAAAATATTGATGGTGGAGAATTACCCAGAAAGGCGTTTGATTTCCTTACACAGTAATTTCCCAGTCTGGGATTTTTCTTTGGGTTAATGAGGCTGGCTACAGGTATAAAACAGATGGTAATGAGCCTGTGAGTGGTAATGAAGGCTGGCTACAGGTATAAAACAGGTGGTAATGAACCTGTGAGTGGTAATGAAGGCTGGCTACAGGTATAAAACAGCTGGTAATGAGTCTCTGAGTGTGCAGTTTTCCCCTGGCGCCTCCATGCCTCAGAATTTTGTGCTGAGTTTGTCCACCTCAGCATCAAACTTTCTCACCGAGTCTCGCCAACTTTTCTTGTAAATCCAGTTATTCATCGACGCTCCGGTGAGGCACGACGCGTCCTCTGACTCATGGGGTTAGGTGGGGGGAGGGAGGAGGAGGTGAATCGGTGGAAGGGTGAAATATAGTTAGCGGGAGGGTGGGATGAGGGGGACGGGGAGTGTGAGGGAGGAGGGAGTGTATTGGTTTAGGGAAGAGTCGGGGTGAGGGTGAGGGAGTGTATTTGGGGGAGGAAAGAGTCAGGGTGAGGGAAGAATATAGTTGGGGGAAAGGAAGGGTAGATTTGGGGGCGAGGAATGTAAATAGAAAGGGCTGGAAGGTGGGAGAAGGGAAAGATACAAGGAGCGGGAAGGAAGTAGCTGGGATCGGAGGGGATAACAGCCATGACCAGCATAACTACTTGGTCCCTACAGTTAACAAGGACACAGTTTATGTCCAACTCCCGTGCCTACCTCATGTCAACCAAAATTCCCTGATCACTTTCACAAAACCATGTGAAGTTTTACCCTAAGGTTAACTTCAGGCTTTTCCCTATTAACAATTTGAGAATTAGCACATATCTTAACTTTAAGGACGACCTGCCCTCTGAGCTGCGTTCATCCGTTGTTTACAAGTACACGTGTGCCAGTTGCCGCCCTGGGTACATGGGCAGCACAATACCAGCTGTCAAGGTTGGAGTGGGTGAGTACAAAGGGTCAGTGGAGCAGGACGGACCGCCTGTGTCACAACCCTACCCACCCAGCCCTGAGAAACCACTCACAGGTTTTTGGTGTGCCGCTTAACAGAGAACACTTTGAATTGACTGATGGCTCTACAAACTCTGACGTAGGATGGCGTTACTTATTGTATAGGCTAAAGTGATTTGCGCCTCAGTAATATAACTTATAGTCTGAAGCTCTCAAAATACTGTATCTCACACACACACACACACACACACACACACACACACACACACACACACACACACACACACACACACACACACACACACACACACACACACACACACACACACACACACACACACACACACATACACACACATACACACACACACCACACACACACACACACACACACACACACACACACACACGTATATAGGCTATATACTGTATATATATATATATATATATATATATATATATATATATATATATATATATATATATCCCACTGCAGCCCAGTGTCCGGAATACTGGACAGAACTGGGATTTTTCAAGGCTTTATAAAGTACGGAAGCCCCGGGTAGGGACCTATGAGCTTCGGGACTATGAGCCAATAGGCCGAGGGTGGTACGCTTAGTACCCACCCAGTGCCATGCCTCGCCCAGCACCCCTGGGATCCAATTGGTTTAATATATATATATATATATATATATATATATATATTATGCAAGGAAGACGGAACCAAAGGCCAGGAGCCAACGATTAAATTGTTCCTTCCAAGAGAAAAACAAAATACATGAGAGATCCGATCATTTCGAGATGCCTGGACACACTGCGTTTGAAAGACTGGAGATCATAGGAAGTAGGAAATACAGACAGAGGAAGACAGTTCCAGAGTTGACCTCCTGCATAAATGAAGGACTGGGAGTAATGGTTAACTCTTGCATTAGAAAGTTGGACAGAAAAAAGATAAGAATTTGTTGCCAGACGGGTGCTACGCACCTGTCGTAGAGGTGGAGGAATGCATTCAGACAGTTCAGAGGAGCAGTGACCACTGAAGTACCGATAGAAAAGAGATAAAGATACAACAGTGTGGCGAAGAGACAGAGGTTGAAGGGAGTCAGCAAGAGGATGAGAGTTAACCCGTCACGTCCCGAGGCTTTCCGCACCTCCGACATCCCCCAGTCCCGAGGTATTTCGAATTTTTTTTTTTTGGCTAAAACCTTCGCTTTTGGTGAGAAACATCGAAAATTCATAGAGAAATCGCTCACCTGAGGTTTAAAGTGCCCAATCCAGGTAGGAGTTCCTCCTTACCTGAGTGGGTTTTCTAACATGCTGGCACCAAAGAAAACGAGTTCTATGGGAGGGTAACTATTTTATCCACTCATAAACGGTACTTATTTATTTACTTGGTACGAATGTATATGTAGTATGACAGTATATTGGTTTTCAAGCAGTAATAAAGGCATTATAAGCATTGTTTCACTCACTAACTAATCACCATACCTGACCTATTTTTGCCACACTACTTGATCATTATTTCTGGCTGTTTCTTCTTCTAATGCTATGTAAACATTGTCCTCCACATTGTCATCGATTGGGGAATCACTCTGGCCCTGAATAACTTTACTAGCCAGGTCACTGGTAACAGGTCCTTTGCCAAGACAATGTCGTGAGGGGGGGAGGGGGGAGGTTATGCAGTGTAAGGCATTGTCCTTGCTTGGTATCTTGTACAGGAATAGAGGAAGGTGTCCCGTGTATACATACGAAAAATCACGTGCGAAAATTGAAAATTGTGCAAATTAGCGACCTTGCAATTGCACGACGTACTGGTACGTCGCCGGGACTGGCAAATGCAAATCGTGGTGACGTACCCATACGTCGTCGGGACGGGGCGGGTTAATGAGACGAAAAGCCTTTGACTCCACCCTATTGAAAAGAGCTGTATGTGGGGAGCCTCCCCACGCATGAGAGTTGTACTCTAAACAGGAGAGAATAGAGCCCGTGTATAGAGTCAACAATTGTGCAGGGGTAAAAAAGGTACTTAGTCGGCTTAGCACACCTGATCTCTTGGAAGCAGATTTTACAAGAGAAGCAATCTGATTTTGCCAAGATAAGTCCCGAGTGAATGAAACCCCAAGCATCATCAAGGATGATGCAGGATTGAGCTGGATTTTATTAAACCTTAGAAGATACTCCTGTGGAAGATTGTGTCGGGTTGATAGGTGTAAAACCGAGTTTCTGATGCATTAAAAATAACAAGATTATTTTTATCCCAGTCAGAGATACGAGCCAAGTCAGACATTAGGTGTGCCATAGCCTCATCCCTTGTTTATTGAAGTAACTGCTGACATGGACGTTGCGGAAACCGAATGGAAATGTGAAAGGTGGAATCATCAGCGTACAAGTGGTTAGGGTTAGATGTACAGCTTAGAAGGTCATTGATGAATAAAAGGAAGAGAGCTGGTGATAAGACAGAGCCCTGAGGAACACCACTGGTGATAGATCTAGGAGAAGAACGATGGCCGTCTACAACAGCAGCTATAGAACGACCAGGAAGGAAGCTATTGATGAAGGCACAGATAGAAGGATAGAAACCGTAAGAGGGCAGTTTGGAAATTAAAGATTTATGCCAGACTCGATCGAAAGTCTTTGAGATATCAAGTGCAATGGCAATGCTTTCGCCAAAGTCCCGATAGGAGGATGACCAGGAGTCAGAGAGGTAAGTGAGAAGATCGCCAGTGGAGCGTCCCTGACGGAACCCATACTGACGATCAGAAAGAAGGTTGTGATAGGAAAGATGTTTTAAAATTTTTCTATTAAGAATTGACTTGAAACCTTCTGAGACACAGGATGTTAAAACAATTGGACGATAGTTAGAGGGTTGGGAACGGTCACCTTTCTTTGGGACTGGCTGAATGAGAGCAAACTTCCAGCAAGAAGGAAAGGTACAAGTTGACAAAGGCAAAAGAGTTTACCTAGGCATGGTGTAAGCACTGAAGCACCGTTCTTGATGACAACAGGAAGGATGCCATCAGGCCCATATGCCTTGTTAGTATTGAGGCCAGTGATGGCAGAAAATACATCAGCTGAAGAAATTTTAATATCAACCATGAGGAAGTCAGAGGGGGGAAGTGATGGAGGAACAGCACTGGAATCATCTAAGGTGGAAATGGAGGAGAACGTCTGAGCAAAGAGATCTGCCTTATCAGTAGAAGAAATAGCTACAGAGCCATCAGAATAGAAAGAGGAGAGAAGGATGATGAGGTAAAGCTGGGAGAAAGGATTTTGGCAAGATGCCAGAAGGAGCAGGAAGAATTCGAGTTGGAGAATTGAGAGCACTTAGTATGGATGAAATTATTTTTAGCAGTGCAAAGAACAGACTTACCACGATTCCGGGCAGAAACATAAAAAAGATATGATTCAGGGGTGGGTTGGCTTTGGTACCTTTTATAGGCCCTCTCCTTGTTGCAGACAGCATTAGAACAAGTGTGATTAAACCATGGATTTCTTGCATTAGTCAAAGGATATGAAAACGGAATGTATGCTTCCATGCCCGAGAGAATACCCTCCGTAATGGGCAAGGCACACTCAGATGGCTCCCGGCCATGGAAGCAATAATCATTCCAGGGAAAATCAAAGAAGTATTGTCTGAGGGCCTCCCAGTCCGCAGCTCCAAAGTGCCACAGATGACGTTCTTTTTAGGGTCCACAGGCAGTACCTGGGCAATAGGACAGGTTAGGGTAATATCGATATGATAGGAGGAGCCCAAGGGAGAGGAAAGATTAACAGTGTAAGTGGAAGGATAAGTTGTAAGGAAGAGGTTAAGTATGTTGGAGCTCTCTTGAAAGCGGTCAGGGATACGGGTAGAGTGCTGTACAAGCTGTTCTAGGTCATTAAGGATACAAAAGATTTAGGCTTGTTCATCAGGTGGATCAGTTAAAGGAGAGGAGAGCCATATGTGGTGGTGAACATTGAAATCTCCGAGAATGGAGATTTCAGAGAAAGGAGAAATGGATAGAATGTGTTCCATCGTAGAAGTAAGACAGACGAATAATTTTTTATAGTCAGTAGAATTAGGGGATAAGTAAACAACACAGATATATTTAGTCAGAGAATGACAAGAAAGCCGAAGCCAGAGAGTAGAGAATTCAGAAGAATCAAGTTCAGGAACAAGGGAGCAAGATAAATCGTTGCATACATATAAACAACATCCTCCTTTGGATTTGAAATGAGTATAGAGAAAGTAGGAGGAAGCAGAAAAGGGTTCGCTGTCAGTTACCTCAGACAGCTGAGTCTCTGTCAAGAAGAGAAGGTGAGGTTTAGTGGAGGAGAGGTGGGGTTCGACAGAGAGAAAGTTAGAGGATGGCCGCGAATGTTGCAGAAATGAAGAAGTGAGTCAAACAATGGTTCCAGGCATCTCTCTTAGTCGTCACCGGGAAGGGGGCTGACGGTGGGGGAATTTATGCCCCCCCTCCTCCCTGGGGACTCCGAGGCCTGATTTTCTGATGTCGCCATTTTACTTTTAATTCTGAAAAGGAAGTGTAGTGTGTACTGTGCATGTAGTTTGGTGTTGACAGAAAAACTTGTACTGGAGAGCATGCTGGCCTACTCTCTCTGTTAATGAGACACTGAAAAAGTTCAGCAATGGGGGATGGTCAGGAACTAGTCCCGGGAGCTGATGAAACGGGAGCTCCAGCTCTCCCTGTCATCAGCTTTCGATCCACCTTGGGAGTACTGCCCTGCTCCACGGGTGCTACAGTCTAATCCTCTAATATACAGGAGAGAGAGAGAGAGAGAGAGAGATACAATTCATTTATTTCTCAGGGTTAATGTACTTTTTATATTAGTTCTCGACCACCAGTGATAACACTGAGATGTCAGAACGTTCGGTTAAACTATAGATGGTTTTTGTGCGGACGCTAGTACTACTCTTCCTCCTGAGAGAAGAGGGGAAAGACTTATGAGTTAGGTAAGCAACGTTGGGTCTGGTTAGTACTTGGATGGGTGACCGCCTGGGAACACCAGATGCTGTTGGCATAACGTTCTCCCTACGTGTCAAGTGGGGTTGGTGGAGGATTAGTGCCCCTCCCTGTAAAACAATTAACTCTAAGCCCTTTGCCACCCTGTTTGGGATACATGGCGTCTGGCAATGAATGAATGATGTAAGAGATGGAATGGGAGGATAGCGAAGGGGTTAAGGGGAGAAGGGATGAAGAGAAACAGGGCCTGAGGGAGTGGAGACGAGAGGGCGAGAAGAAAGGGGTGAGGGGAATGTACAGAGACAGAGGTGGGGGGAGTGTTGATGGGGAGAGAAAATAGTCCAAAGGAGTACATAGGAAACCAACAGCAGCAGGCCTCGTGGTCCTTGCCAGGCTGTTTCTAAGAGAGGAGAATATGACGAGTATAACTAACATTGTGAGCTGAAGGTAAGGATAGTATAGCAAGGAGACCCTCTCCAGTTCCAGAGTTGACCTGTTGCATAAATGAAGGACTAGGAGTAACCGTTAACTCTTGCATTAGAGAGTTGGACAGAAAAGGGAGGAGAGTTTGCTGCCAGACGGGTGCTACGCGCCCGTCATAGAGGTGGAGGAATGCATGCAGACAGTTCATAGGGGTAGTGACCATTGAAGTAGCGATAGAAAAGAGATAAAGATCCAACAGTGCGGCGAAGAGACAGAGGTTGAAGGGAGTCAGTAAGGGGAGAAAGAGTTAATGAGACGAAAAGCCTTTGACTCCACCCTATTGAGAAGAGCTGTATGTGGGGAGCCTCCCCACACATGAGAGTTGTACTCCACACAGTGGCTGATAGAACCCCTGTATAGAGTCAACAATTGTGCAGGGGTAAAGAAGGAACTGTTCTATACCTGTAGAACCGCACCAACGAAACAGTTGCTTACTAGTGGTCGACGGATCTGCTACTCCAGGCAAACCAGGGGTAAGGAACAACAACTGCCATAGACTTTAAGATTCTGAAGAAGTTGATTATGTTGAAATTTACAAGTACCTTCATTATATTGAGGTAGATTAATTGACTGGTTAATTTTCATCATACCGGTATGTATCAGTAATACTGGAAAGGTCAAGGCCATTGTTAAGACCTGATCCAGTGTTCCGGAATCCGTGTTGTTAGTCTTTGATGATATTATTATGTTGTAATGGCTGGACTAATATATGTCTAAGTATGGCTTCCAGCAGTTTCTATACGACTGACGTTAAGCTGATTGCACGACAATTCCGGGTTGTGAGAGGAAGGAGAGGAGGGAGGATGGGATATAATGAGGGAGGAGGTGATACAGAGAGGGAAGAAGGAGTAGAGGAGGGGGTATGGAGAGGGAAGAAGGAGTAGAGGAGGGGGTATGGAGAGGGAGGAGGGGATATAGAGAGGGAGGAGGGGATATAGAGAGGGAGGACGGGATATTGAGAGGGAGGAGGGGATATATAGAGGGAGGTGGGGATATAGAGAGGGGGGAGGGGATATAGAGAGGGAGGAGGGGATATAGAGAGGGAGGAGGGGATATAGAGGGGGGGAGGGGATATAGAGAGGGAGGAGGGGATATAGAGAGGGGGGAGGGGATATAGAGAGGGGGGGAGGGGAAAGACGCATGGGTTGGAGGGCCGGATGGGATGGGAAGAGAGACGAAATGGAGGAGGATGTGGGGCAAAAGAGGACTTTGAGGGAGTGGTGGATGGAGCAAAAGAGAGAGAGAGAGAGAG
This sequence comes from Coenobita brevimanus, assembly GCF_032717465.1. Lineage (NCBI taxonomy): Eukaryota > Metazoa > Arthropoda > Malacostraca > Decapoda > Coenobitidae > Coenobita > Coenobita brevimanus. The sequence continues at coordinate 204,605 of NC_137001.1, forward strand.
AGAGAGAGAGGGGGGGGGAGAGATGAAATAGTGAGAAATATTGGGTAAAAAGGGAAGTTTTGGAATGTTAGATGGGAGAGGGGATGTAGTGTGAAGCTGGAGGGAGTGGAAGGGAGCGGCAAGAGACAGGGAAGGGAGGAAAGAGACAAAGATTGGAGGGATGGAGAGAGGGAGAGAGGGGAAGGGGTGTGAGGACGGATAGTGAGGAAGGGGAGGGGAGGGGAAAGGGGGTAGAGAATGAGGGAAGTGAGGGAATGAGTTTAAGACACGAGCTGGACAAACTGTGTGTAATACATGGGTGAGATGCCCGGGATGTGACATAACACGCCTCACATCAACTATTGTTGCACCGTATGTTACTGTGTGTCTGTTTATCCACGTGTCTATCTATCTTGTTTCTGTGGCTGTCTTTTTTCCTATCTATTTATTTGTTAATTGCTGTATTTATCTGTTCATATTTACCACCTGTTTTATATTCTGTTTATCTTATTGCTCTCTCTCTCTCTCTCTCTCTCTCTCTCTCTCTCTCTCTCTCTCTCACACACACACACACACACACACACACACACACACTCTGCATATAACAATACATTCCAAGTGCAGTTTCTTGTACCATGGTATCAGTAAACTTCCATACTCCACATCTTATAACAACATCTACCTTTCATATCCTATCCAGCCAACGCTGCCCACCTATTTCTTAAACCGTTCCATTTCCACTGCTGTCGTGTCTCTGTACACTATGTCATTTCAGAGTCCTACACCCATACAGTACGTTGATTTGGGCACAAACACACCTTCATGTAATCATCTTGTAGCCTGTGTATTAACACCTCTTCTATATCAAGACCCTAATAACACGAACCGCCTTACCTCATTAGCACACTCTTCTCTCCACCGCCTCTCCCAAGAGCGGGACAATTTTGACTTTCTGTTCTGTTGTGAAAACCATTTTTGCTGGATACATCTACTTCATCACCTCCACTAAGGAGGTTATGTTTTACCCCGCGTTGGATTGTTTACTTGTCTGTCTGTCTGTCTGTGTTAGCAGGATTACTCAGAAAGTTATGAACGGTTTTTGATGAAATTTAGTGGAAGGATGGACTTTGGGCCAGTGAGCAAATGATTAAATTTTGGGCTGGATCCGGATCCGGATTATCCCGCACAATATCTCCAAAAGTTCACAATAAATTTCAGAGAAATTTTGTGGAAAGATGGGCCATGGACAAGAAAAATTTGAATAAATTTTGGAGCAGACCTGGATCCGGATCCTAAATCCAGGGAATCGGACCCGGATCCTTTTTAATGGCAGTGGCATTGGCGGAGGGCTGGCCCTTTGAGCGCTTTCTAGTTTATGTTGAATATCACAATACCATCACCAAAACCTGTAAAGGAAAAGGGTGTAGGTTGGAAAACAGCGAAATAACAGATGTTTGAATTGCTTCCACTCTTTTTAAACACAGTTTTGTATCCAGGTTCTCCTGCCCGATGGGTCACTGTCTCTTCCAACAACCATTTTTCTTCTGTTATCAAGTGTTCGACCTCGCCGCTCACAGACACAAAACTGTACACCCTTTCATAAAGATTCCATTAACCATCATCAAACTCCATCATCTGCACACATCAGCTCTTAATTACTCATGTTCCATCCCTCATCATTGGTTGTCAGATTCACTTTGATCTCCACCTCTTGCTTTGACGTTTCTCAGAACCCCATCCGTGTTTATACTGTATGTAGTAACCATGGCGACATCACGTACAATTATCCTTGTCTTATATTAAAGCTGATACAGAACCACTCACTTGAGCACACATTTACTCCTACGCAGGCTTCAGTTCCATCAGAAAACCTACATCCAGTACACATAGTAATACACGCCATACACACCTACCACTGTACATATTCCTATCTATCTATCTATCTATTGCCAGACGCCTTAATCCCGTACGGGGTGGCCACAAACAAATCGCCTCCACGTAGCCCTGTCCCCCGCCATTTCACTGCCCTGCTCCCAACTCACCCCCCCCCTCTCATATACCTCGCCACTCCATCCCTCCATCTCATCCTCGGCCTCCCCCTCCCTCTCCCTCCACCTTACTCACAGACACTGTCCTCGTCAGTCTCTCACCCTCCATCCTCTCCACATGGCCAAACCACCTCAGTGTGTTCCTCCTAACGCTTCCTATCACATCCACATCCACATCACAACGCTCCTTTATATCCTCATTTGTCAGCTTGTCTCTCCACGTGACTTCACAGGCTCCTCTTAAATAACTCATTTCCACTGCTCTCACTTTTGACTTGTGTCCTTCCAACAACGTCCAAGCTTCACATCCATACGTTAGAGTTGGTATCACAATACTGTCATGTAGTAACTTTTTCACTTCCATGCTCACTTCCCTGTTTCTTATCACTGCTTTCAAGGTACCAGCAACCTTTCTTCCCTGCTGTACCCTTTCAAGCACTTCACCCTCCAAACTTCCATCCTTACTCATCACACTACCCAAGTACTTATACGTACTCACATTTTCCAGTTCCTCACCATCCAATCTCACTTTACATTCACTGACTTCACTTCTCTCGAAGACCATCACTTTACTCTCCCCTACATTCACCTTTAGATTCCGTTTCCTACACACTCTCCCAAACTCATCCACCAAGCCTTGCAGCTCCCCTTCGTCTTCACTCAAGAACACAGTATCGTCTGCAAACAACAGTACAGGGATCTTCTTCAACAGTACAGGGAGTTTCCAAACACTATCCTCTCTCACCAAGGCCACTCCAACATCCACTACCTTACCTTGTACCTCTTTATTACCCCATCCATATACAGACTGAACAACCATGGAGACATGACACATCCCTGTTTCAACCCAATCTTCAAAGAGAAAAATTCACTCAGTCCGCCATCCACACGCACTGCAGCCTTAGCACCATCATACATACTCTTCACAGCATTCAACAACTTCCCATCTACTCCATATATTCTTAATACTTTCCACAATCCTTGTCTATCCACCCTGTCATATGCTTTCTCCAAGTCCATGAAAGCCACATACAACTTCTCTCCCTTCTCTAGAAACTTTTCCACTAAAGATCTAAGAGTGAATATCTGATCTACACATCCTTTTCCCTTCCTAAAGCCTCTCTGTTCTTCTCCAGTTAATTCCTCTGTTCTTTCTCTAACTCTGTCAGTAAGTATCCTACCATACACTTTTCCTATTACACTATGAAGACAAATGCCCCTATGATTACCACACACTTCTTTTTCCCCTTTACCTTTGTACAAGGGAATAATTATACTTGACTTCCAATCCTCCGGGACTCTACCTTCCTCCAAGGCCAATCTGCACATCTTCCACATTCATTCTACTACTATCTCTCCCCCATGCTTCAGCATTTCACCACACACTCCATCAATTCCTGGGGCTTTCCCTGATTTAACTTTCTTCATTGCTTCTACAACTTCTATCCTACTGATTTCTTCCTGTCTTCTCACCTCCCTCCTTTTCCCAGCCATTCCCCAGCCACTTATACTCGCATTACTTCCATCCTCTATATTCAACAATTCCTTAAAGTGTTCTCTCCATCTGCTCATTTTTTCTCCCTTCACCACTAGTAATCTACCATTTTTATCTTTCACTCCCCTGCTAACTTCACTGCCACCCTGTCTTACTCTCTTCAACTTCCAGAACATGCATATTCCCTCCCTGTTTAATTAACGGATTTTTTCCCCAGATCCATATGTGAAAAAATCTATTTACTACACGGAAAACTTTTTTCTAGATCCACAAATAAGAAAATTCTAACCGCCTATTCCATATGTGTCACCATTATCTTTTTTAATGTGAAGTATTTTATCCACACATATTGTACCACACAGGATACCACCTTGTTCATCACTCAGCAATGTTTTCTACACAGATGGCCTCCACACAAGGATCTTAGGCATGGTTTCCACCAGCAGCTCTCTACACACCCTCTTCACTACATTTAATCCTTTCTGCACACATCCCAGCCACGCAAGGGACTTAGGCATCATATCCACCAGCAGATTATTGTACTCGCTCCTCTACATTTTACCATTTCTGCACGTACCTCATTCACAGCTGCTGCCTTCCCACTCTGTTAACTTTTTCACAGCATTATTCCTATCTTCCACTGACACATTCACGGGAACCAAATGCTGTTCTCGTGCAGGCCACCACACACCACAGTTCTGTACAGTCCTGCCACCCTTCACCTGCCGCCATTTCCAAGTACCTGTTTTTCACGGATTCTTTCTAACTGTTTCACAATCATTTGTTTGCATCCTTACATTTTATCTCACACTTTGTACACATTTGCTTTTTCCTGTCTTAAAATTTTGCAACTATCAAAACAGAATTTTGTGGAAAATTCACATTCATTATTGATTTCTTCCAAAAGCTCCATTTAGTCTACTCCCTTCTTTGTCATAAGTAAATTTTTGCACACTTTTTGCTTTCATAACATTCCCCCTTTCGTAAATCTGAATTTCAGTGTTGCATAATATAACAATGAATTAGCAACATATTTCAGATCTGTTTGCATAGAGGCGTAGAACATGCGTGTTTACGAAAGTTTGTTTTCTATACTACATGTCACTGCACCACACACAATCATTTTGTTGCTTGTATTGAGTTTCCTATCTGTTTTGGCCATCTGTTCATGTTGGTTTGGATGTTTCATATTCCTGAAGATGAAGTCGAGGGCCTTGCATGGCTGAGCGGGATGAGGGTTGTGTGTGTGTTCGTTCGTCAATTCGTCCACGCTCAAGAGGCCACAAATATGGACGGATTTTGAGGATGGATGTGTCAAATAAATCCTCCTCACCTGATGGTGTACTCTCAGGTCAAGCCCAAGGTCACAGTGACAAAAAAAAAAAAAAAAAGTAAAAACCATAAAACAGACGTCTTTATTTACAGGGAAATAGGCATAACATTGATATCACTGGAAGATGTGTTCAAAATGCAGTAATGTATTCCTTCATCAAAATCTGATACAACTCACTGGAAACTGGCAGATTGCAAAAAGCTTCATGTATGTGCCTGTGTCGCTCCTCTGTTTGGTGCCAGTCAGGCAGGCAGGTAGTTAAGTAGGCTGGGAAATTAGCAGGGAGGTAGGTAGGAACGTAGGCAGGCAGGGAGGGAGGCAGGCAGACAGGTAAGTAGGCGGGAGTTGGGTAGTTGGGTAGATAGATAGCTAGGGAGGGAGGAAGGTAGATAGGGAAGTAGGAAGGGAGGTTGGTCAATGGGTAGATGGGTCAATTGGTCGGGCAGTAGGTAGGGAAGTAAGGTAGGTAAGAAGGTACCGTAAGAAGGTACCGTAAGCAGGGAAAGGCGACACAAATAGGTACAAGTTAATTCTCTACATGCCAAAGGAATTACCTGCTTCTTAATAACTCCCAGTGAATGGATCACAGAGTGGTTGCAAAGTCTGAGGCCAGCACATAACAGAGAATTCACTGTACACGGCTAGGACCATGGGAGACCGTGGTAAGATGCAGTTGGTATTTCTTTATCTATCTAGCCATCTGAGCAAGCCACACAACTTCCAGATACTCTGTGACGGATGGCTACTCATTTTACGATGCTGGGAATTACTCAGAAGATTCAGACAACTCCACAATAAACACATCTTCAGTGGTGTATGTTCACAGTCTCTACCATCGTGTGATACTTGCTTGTGTAGTGTGTTTAAGAGATATTTGTTTGTGTAGTGTGTTTAAGAGATATTTGTTTGTGTAGTGTGTTTAAGAGATATTTGTTTGTGTAGTGTGTTTAAGAGATGTTTGTTTGTGTAGTTTGTTTGTGATATCTGTTTGTGTAGTGTGTTTAAGAGATATTTGTTTGTGTAGTGTGTTTTAGAGATATTTGTGTAGTGTGTTTAAGAGATATTTGTTTGTGTAGTGTGTTTACATTTGTCTGTGTAGTGTGTTTATATTTGTACTGCGTGACTCTAGGAAATATTTCACCATTTATGCTGGTGCTGGAGTGTTTTATATTGTGTTAGCGTGGGTGGTGTGGTGCCGTTCAATTTCCTTGATGCAATATTGATGTTCAGCCGCGGCTGTTTCAGAAGCCGGGTTGTGTTTACGGCTGACAGTGGCTGCTTCAGGAGCCGGGTTGTGTTTACGGCTGACAGTGGCTGCTTCAGAAGGTGGGTTGGGTTTACGGCTGACAGTGGCTGCTTCAGGAGGCGGGTTGGGTTTACGGCTGACAGTGGCTGCTTCAGAAGGTCGGTTGGGTTTACGGCTGACAATGGCTGCTTCAGGAGGCGGGTTGGGTTTACGGCTGACAGTGGCTGTTTCAGAAGGTGGGTTGTGTTTACGGCTGACAGTGGCTGCTTCAGAAGGTGGGTTGGGTTTACGGCTGACAGTGGCTGCTTCAGGAGGCGGGTTGTGTTTACGGCTGACAGTGGCTGCTTCAGAAGGTGGGTTGGGTTTACGGCTGACAATGGCTGCTTCAGGAGGCGGGTTGGGTTTACGGCTGACAGTGGCTGCTTCAGGAGGCGGGTTGGTCTGCACGCAATAATACCTCAGTAAATACACTTGCTGGGTCGCTTTTGTGGCAACATTTCAGTAGAAGCACTAAAAATGATTTACACTCGAAACACTTCAGAATTATTTACTATACTATTGTTGTTTTTTCTTTCTTCGTTATTAATAGTATTCTCATATCTTGCCCTAATATCACGCTGTTATTATTATTAACATAGCGTGGTAAAACTTATGAAGAAAGTGAGGCCTACTATCAGAAGCTTCAGCCAATAAATATTTTAATGAATATAGTGTTTTAGGATCTGTGTTATTACCAATATATGAACTTTGAATTTGGATATACAGTACTAATATACCTTACTGTACGTTGTTGTCAGTGTGTAGTGCAGTGTGTGTTGGTCGTCCCACCGCCTCTTTAACTACACCAGGCCTGTGTAATATGCAATGTGGGCAGCGGAGGGGTGGGGGGGAGGACCTGGGAGGAGGAGCATAAAAATGGAAAAGAAAGAAATAGGGAGGAAAGACCTGGGGAAGGAAGGAGTGGGAGGGAAAGGGCAGGGGGACGAGACTTGGGGAGAAAAGAGCTGAGAGAGAGAACCAGCTGGGCAGGAAGAACATGCGGCGGAGAAAGATGTGGTGAATAGATTTAGGGAGAAGAGTCGAGGGAGGAAAGATCTGGGGAGGAAAAAGGTGAAGGAGAAAGGAACAATGGAGGAAAGTGTTGGGGAAGAACGAGTTCGGGAGGAAAAAACAGCAGCGAGAGGGACGAAAGGAAGACGGGGGTGGAAAGGAAGGAGGCAAGGAAGGAGGATTGGGGAGAGGAGGAGGAAAAGAAAAAGAATAAAATAATAAAAAAAATGGGAAGAAACAAGCAGAGAAAGTGTAGTAGGAAGCAATGAGATAATAAGGAAGCAGGGAGAAAAAAGAGGAAGGAGGGATAGAGAAAGAAAAAAAAAAGAAGAGAAGGGAGAAAAATACACAGGTAAAGAAGGAGAAAATGGAGAGAAAAGGCGGCAATAAAGAAAAAGGGAACGAGGAAACAGGGAGAGAAAGAAAACTAATATTAAAGAGGTGATGGAGGAGTGAGACAGAAGCATGGATTGAGGGAAGAGTCTGTGGCCGAAAGAGGGACGGAGGAAGGATGCAATGAATGAATGAATGAATGAATAATTAAAGGAATAAGAGCTTCAACTAATGGCGGAAATCATTATGGACGGAAGGAGGTAGGAAAGTATTAATGAATGAATGAATGTGGGAAGGATGAATTGTATAGGAAGGAAGGATACAGTGAATGAATGAAGGAAGGAGAGAAAGTAGAAAGGAGGGAAGACAGGGAGGAAGTAAAGAATACGGACGAGAAAGAAACCTAAGAAGGAAGGAAAGGAAGGAGGAAGTGGCGTCAGTCTATGAGGCTGGAGTTTCAGTCTAGGCTGACGGAATAAGGAAGTGTGGCGGAGATGAGAAAATGTGGATGAAAGAAAATGGAGTAAGGGAGGGAAGCGAGTCTTGGCCCAGACAAAGTAGAGGATATATAAGAGTGTGTAAGAACCAACTAATTAATTATGATACTTAAAGCCTTGATTACGAAAAGTCTTCCCTGATATGACTGAAGTAAAATATCCAATAAATCCTTCAACCCCAGGACTTGCTTTGCATTTTATTGTGGATTACGATAGGGGATTTAACTCAGGTGAGGATAGAACCATGAGATTTAACGGGTTGGTGGAGGTTTATAACTCTTTAATTACGGTGGGTGTGTTCTGATCTGAGTAGAACCGGCCCAGCTCCAGAGAGAGAGAGAGAGAGAGAGAGAGAGAGAGAGAGCATATTTTTCAGCAGTTGATGTTTTCCGTATGCCAGTCAGTGTGATGGTGGTGGTGATGTCCCTTGGTGTGTGTGTGTGTGTGTGTGTGTCAAGTTGAGTCGCTGCGTCTGCCTCCTCACCTCGCCACTGTCTCCACTACCCTCTCCTGTTTATCTGGGTCCTTTTCTGCCTTCCGCACATTGTTTTCCTAAGCTTAAAAGGACACCCAAATAGTGAAGGGATAAAGAGTGATGTATTTATTGCCTTCAGGTTAAAAAGTATCTTGAAAATTAAATAAAATCGTCAGGAGATAAAAGAATGAAATGAAAAACTGTAGTGTTAGTGAAGGGTACTTTATTAGTGTTCATTTTTGCGTCTCTTTAACAGGTAATTTTACTTTACTTAGCGTCTCGTTGGTATTCACATTTACTCTGTTTTTGCCAAATAAGTCGACAGTAAAACAATATCAACAGTATACATGAGAAAACTGGGGCGAAATAATGGAATTAAGTCCCAACGGAAGAGGCAGCCTGGTAGGCTTACGAAAATACAAGCCCTGGCAACACTGAAGTACAGAGAAGTGACCCAACACGTGTAAGCTGCCTGGCAATATACAGCACTGTTTGTATGGTGAATTACAGCTGTGGCCTCACATGTAGTTACACCTTTACACACAGATTGACTGGTACTGACGAGACGTCTACACGGGTGCTGCGGTGTGCACCCAGGAACCAAACCTCCTCCTAATTCCCTGCACGTCGTCGTGATAAGGACCCTGGCCCGACCGTGGTGAGGCGTTGTCTGCCACAAGGGGGGAGGGGGTGTGAATCCCTGTGTGGTGTATGTACTGTACTGTACCTGTAGGACGGCCCCATAGGAACTTACCTGTGGTCGACGAGTGTGCTTGGCCAGACAGACGCGGGACAAGCAACAACAACAACAACAACAACAACTAACTTTGTATATACTCTCGTCTGAAGCTCATTTAGTCAGTCAGCCAGTCAGTAATTGATCACTGTGTGAATCTGTATACTCGTACGTTAATCGACCTCTCTCTCTCTCTCTCTCTCTCTCTCTCTCTCTCTCTCTCTCTCTCTCTCTCTCTCGCGGAGAAGGTTCTATAAAGAATACTAACTAGTTTGCAAGATAATCTCTCTCTCTCTCTCTCTCTCTCTCTCTCTCTCTCTCTCTCTCTCTCTCGCGGAGAAGGTTCTATAAAGAATACTAACTAGTTTGCAAGATAAACTCTCTCTCTCTCTCTCTCTCTCTCTCTCTCTCTCTCTCTCTGGGGGCGCGGTAGCACAGTGGTAGCGCGCTGAGCTTGTGATCGGGAGGTCGCAAGTTCGAGCCTCGCCCGGGCTACCGTTGCCGGGAGGGGTAGCGCCCTCCTATAACCCCAGCGGGGCTATATGGCCTGAGTTGCCTAGCTCGGGGAATTCATTTCTCCATTTTTTTTTTTTCTCTCTCTCTCTCGTGGAGAAGTTTCTATTAAGAATATTAACTAGTTTGCAAGATAATCTCTCTCTCTCTCTCTCTCTCTCTCTCTCTCTCTCTCTCTCTCTCTCTCTCTCTCTCTCTCTCTCTCTCTCTCCTGAAGTTTGCATGAAGAATACTAACCAGTTTACGTGATAAGCAAGTCTTTCTAATACTTAGCTACTGTATCATCACAAATATTCATGTTTTTCCGTATGCTTACGTGTAAATATTCTCCCTAATTTGATAGTTAAATATAGGTAGCCGTACAAGTGAAGGTAAACACAGGCTACTCACAACCAGTCTCATTCTCTGCTTAATCTTAAAACAGTTTATAAATACGTCCATAGCCTGTATCATACCACACCTTTTAGTCTTTTCCTCAGATTATTTCCTCTGCCAGTTCTCACATTTTGTCAGCCACCATCCATGTTTTACTTGCCTGCACTCTGCCCCGCATCATGCCTGCACGCTTATGTCACACTCTTATTCCTCTGCCTCCGTATGCTGCCTGCACGCTTATTTCCCACACTTAATCCTCTGCCTTCGTATCCTGCCTACATGCTTATCTCCCACACTTAATCCTCTTCCTGCGCATGCTGCCTGTACGCTTGTATCTCACAATCCTCTGCCTCCTTATCCTGCCTGCACGCTTCTCTCTCGCACTTAATCCTCTGCCTCCGTATGCTGCCTGCTCGCTTATATCTCACTTAATCCTCTGCCTCCACGCTTATCTCTCACTCTTAATCATTGCCACAATATCCTGTCTGCACGCTTACCTCTCACACTTAATCCTCTGCCACAATATCCTGCCTTCATGATTGTCTCTCACACTTAACCCTCTGCCTCCATATCCTGCCTCCACGCTTATCTCTCACATTTACTCCTGCATTGTAATTTTGTTGCTTGCACTTCTGATACCAATAAAACCTTTGTTCTCTGCCAGCGGAAAATATCACTTTGTTGCCTGTATGTTGCTTGGGATGTTACCTTGAGAGAATCTGTCACACACACACACACACACACACACACACACACACACACACACACACACACACACACACACACACACACACACACACACACACACACACACACACACACACACACACACACACACACACACACACACACACAGACACACACAGACACACACAGACACACACAGACACACACAGACACACACAGACACACACAGACACACACAGACACACACAGACACACACAGACACACACAGACACACACAGACACACACAGACACACACAGACACACACAGACACACACAGACACACACAGACACACACAGACACACACAGACACACACAGACACACACAGACACACACAGACACACACAGACACACACAGACACACACAGACACACACAGACACACACAGACACACACAGACACACACAGACACACACAGACACACACAGACACACACAGACACACACAGACACACACAGACACACACAGACACACACAGACACACACAGACACACACAGACACACACAGACACACACAGACACACACAGACACACACAGACACACACAGACACACACAGACACACACAGACACACACAGACACACACAGACACACACAGACACACACAGACACACACAGACACACACAGACACACACAGACACACACAGACACACACAGACACACACAGACACACACAGACACACACAGACACACACAGACACACACAGACACACACAGACACACACACAGACACACACAGACACACACAGACACACACAGACACACACAGACACACACAGACACACACAGACACACACAGACACACACAGACACACACAGACACACACAGACACACACAGACACACACAGACACACACAGACACACACAGACACACACAGACACACACAGACACACACAGACACACACAGACACACACACACAGACACACACAGACACACACAGACACACACAGACACAGACACACAGACAGACACACACAGACACACACAGACACACACAGACACACACAGACACACACAGACACACACACACAGACACACACACACAGACACACACACACAGACACAGACAGACACACACAGACAGACACACAGACACACACAGACAGACACACACAGACACACACAGACAGACACACACAGACAGACACACAGACAGACACAGACACAGACACACAGACACACACACACAGACAGACACACAGACACACACACACAGACAGACACACACAGACACACACACAGACACACACACACAGACAGACACACACAGACACACACAGACACACACAGACACAGACAGACACACACAGACACACACAGACAGACACACACAGACAGACACACACAGACACACACAGACAGACACACACAGACAGACACACAGACACACACAGACAGACACACACAGACAGACACACACAGACACACACAGACACAGACACACAGACAGACACACACAGACACACACAGACAGACACACACAGACAGACACACACAGACAGACACACACAGACAGACACACACACACAGACAGACACACACACAGACAGACACACAGACAGACACACACAGACAGACACACACAGACAGACAGACACAGACAGACACACACAGACAGACACACACAGACACACACACACAGACAGACACACACACACACACACACACACACACACACAGACACACACACACAGACAGACACACACACACAGACAGACACACACACACAGACAGACACACACACACAGACAGACACACACAGACAGACAGACACACACACAGACAGACACACACACACAGACAGACACACACACACAGACAGACACACACACAGACAGACACACACACACACAGACAGACACACACACACAGACAGACACACACACACAGACAGACACACACACACAGACAGACACACACACACAGACAGACACACACACACAGACAGACACACACACACACAGACAGACACACACACACAGACAGACACACACACACAGACAGACACACACACACAGACAGACACACACACACAGACAGACACACACACACAGACAGACACACACACACAGACAGACACACAC
>NC_137001.1:227500-235000 GCF_032717465.1 Coenobita brevimanus
GGACTGTAGTGCTCAGTCATTATGACGGGCACAGGGTACCTTCCATGTCTTACTTCACTTCCTGTTGCAGTTCATTTAGTGTTTCACGTAGCTGTGGATGAGAGGAGTATATAGTTGGCTGTGAGCAGGAGACATGGTGATAGGGGGACAGGGTAACTTCCAGGTCTTAGCTTGCTTCTTGTTGTAGGCCATTTTTTTTTTTCTTTTTTAGAATCACTTCTTATTGTAGTTCACATCTTGTTTCCTGGTTTTGGGCTATATGAGACGAAAACATTGTCAGGTTGTCCATTTACATAATTGTTTAGAACAGTCATGCGCAACTAGTGGCGCATTACCCACAAAATCCACTGGAAAGACCTTCCAAAACTGTCACTATAAACTCATATAGAGTAAATACCTGTTTTGTGCTATTTCCTTATGATGTTATTGATGATAAATTTTTCAAACGGGGGGGGGGGTTGATATAACCTTCATTAACCTCTTAAATTGCTAGATGTTTGTTAGTTGAGTTAGATGATGTTTATATTAACAGATGTTAGTTGAGTTACTTCATGCTTGTATTACTAGATTTCCTTTGTTACTGGGTTAGCTCATTTGGTAGTAATAGCCGTAAACTAATTTCTCACTGTATTGAAAGGGTTAATGCCAGCACAGCCACCGTCCATTCCAGTCTAATTTACTGTCATATATATAATAGTCTCCCATTATTAGTTTTATCTCTAATATTTTACCTCCCATGTTCTTCTGTGTTAGCTTCCCTCTTTAGCAACGTTCTGTTTTATTATATTTAGTTATTTCTTTTGTTTAACAGCTTGCTTCGTAGTCTTTAATCCTTTCTTTCAACTCTTCTCTGATGCCTTTAACTTCTCTTGTTTCAGTTTCAACCATTTATTTATCGTTTTGTTTTTTTATGTCTTTCTCACCTGGCCAAATAATGCTGTAAATCATAACTGTAGGGCAAGTTACGGCGAGTGAATGTATCGGTAAAGTTTGTGTGTGTGTGTGTGTGTGTGTGTGTGTGTGTGTGTGTGTGTGTACATTTTTCTCCCCACCTCCTCGCGGGCAGGTAATAAGGGTGGAGGGGCTTAACATTGAGGACGTGGTGGGGTAATGCTCTCACTAACAAAGTTGGCCAGGGAACGCGGGGCACATTCAGCGAATCATAATTCAGGCTTTTGGCTGAGGACTTGAGCACATGTGGCTTGAAATGGTGCTTGAATATTTTTTTCTTTTTCATTTAATCAACCACCCAGATATTTCTTTTAGAAAGTAAAGAAGGAACCCAAGGTTGAGATCCTGCAACCGTGTCCCATCTAAAGAAATTGAACGAAACGAAAGTCACATTCAGGATCCATATATTTCAGGATGCCTTGACAGGCTGTGTTTATAAAAAGGATAGGTAGTGGGAAAGGCAAACTGAGGAAGATAGTTCCAGAGGTGAACGCTTGTGTGTGTGAATGTTTGTGGATAGACAGGTGCTGTGTGGCCGATGTAATGGGAAGGAATGTATAAAGTGAACTGAAAGAAGAGTTAGCACAATGACAGAGAGAGAGAGAGAGAGAGAGAGAGAGAGAGAATGTGGCACGCAGGTGGGTGAGGCAGGCAAGGAAGATAGGCAGAATAAATACAGGTAAGCGTTAATAAGCAAGGTGGAGACAGGTAGAGGAGGCGGGTGATTGAAAGGACCATTAGAGAGGCAGTAATTGTGATGCATCTCAGTAATATGGCCACCTGGCAGGGAGAGAGAAGGACATAGCTGGGAGACAGTGGAGACGGAAGGGAGGATGAGAAGGAGAGGGGAAGGAGACAGTGGAGAAAGAAGGAAGGGTAAGAAGAAGAGGAGCAGGAGACAGTGGAGACGGAAGGGAGGGTAACAAGGAACGGAACAGGAGACAGTGGAGAAGGAAGGGAGGGTAAGAAGGAGAGGAACAGGAGACAGTGGAGAAGGAAGGGAGGGTAAGAAGGAGAGGAACTGGAGACAAGCAGAATGGACGGTGTGACGGAATGATAAGGAAATTCTGAAGTAGATAAATGATTTACAGAGGTGCAGAAGGGACCAAAAAAGGCATGATGTAGGAGTCAGTGGAGAAACAGCAGAAAGAGATACGTAATGAAAATGGAGAGATAGACCGATAGAGAGATTAAGATACAGTAACAACTCTGACGGCATAACAGTTGGGCTAGGAGTCAGGGGAGACAGGGGAACTGCGGTAAGTATAAGAGACGTAGAGATGACCGATAGTGAAGTAGTGAAGCAGATCAATGAATTATATATTGACCGGAGAGACTGACTGAGTAACAAAAAGGAGATAGTAGGAAAGAGTGGAATAGCCTGCTAAGGATTTTCAAAGATGGGTGAGTAAGTAAGCGAAGACTATGAAGTAAAATTAGGACTGTATGTGTGTTGCATAGGTTGGATTTGGTATGAGAAAGTGATTCGTGATCAATGGTAAATGACTGTGTGAGAAAGTGAAGTATGGAAATACTGAATGTATTTTTAATAACTGTTGCAGAAAGCCTGTATTAAGATAAATATGGCAAGGCTGCATTGTTAAGTTTGGTAATTGACGGAATGACACTATCCCGAATACAGTAAAGTGTGGAGTGTTTGTTATGCCTGTGAGGTGAACCGGTGTTTGAAAGGATGAAATATTAGGATCTTTTCACTGGGGACATTGTTTTATCATTGCCCTTCTTTGTGCTCTCTTTTTCGTTTTTCAGAATCTAGTCCAAACCAATTGTACAATAAGAGTAGGAGTTTGATGATGATGATGATGATAAAGAATTGTGCTTGTGTGTGTGTGTGTGTGTGTGTGTGTGTGTGTGTGAGAGAGAGAGAGAGAGAGAGAAGGGGGGGGGGTGAGATAGGCTCAGAGATGGACTAAAAGATATCCAGAGGGTTATGCAGATGGGAATGATTGTGATGTAAATGATATGAGCCTGTGATGATTATGATGATGGATGATGATGATGAAGGATAATGATATAATAAGGACAAACGTGATCTTTGCCTCAGATAAACACACCTCTGCCGCCAGTGGTGATATACTTAAGGTGTATAGCAATGGTAAGGTGTGTAAAGGGTATATTGTAAGTGGTGTTATACTTATGGTGTATGGTAAGGGCAAGGTCTGTAAAAGGTATATTGTAAGTGGTAGTCTGGTAAAGGCAAGGTGTGTTAAAGGTATATTGTAAGGAATTCTCTGCACTTAGTAAACCTTTTCCTTCGTGGCTGTTTCTGCACACTACAACTTAATATCCTCTTGTGTGATTGATGTAAACTTTTGCTGATAATAAAAAGGATAAATAACGTACAATGGATACCAAGGTGTAATATACAGACTAAATCACTAAGCAAGAGATGAAACAAAACCTCCTATACCAGTTAGAATATCGCCTTCAGTCTGTCCTGGAGTTATCAGCGTGTGGTGAGATACAGCTGAATACGATCACTGCCTAGTCAAGTACTGGCATCTGTGTTACCATGAAGGAAAGTAATGGCATGCTGCTTTGCTTTATTTCCAGTCTCCAAATGTTTCTCACAGTTACAACAGTGTATGTGACAATACTTGAATGACGTTAGATATGATCAGTTTTAATGGAAGGTCACCTGCATCACTATTATATATAAGTGGAAATGAAGAGTAAGGTGGAAGTAATTGCCGCCTTCCCTATTGCATAAAGTCTTAACAGTACACAGCAAGAGAGAGAGAGAGAGAGAGAGAGAGAGGGAAACTTAATATTGACCTCGTTTGTAATGCAGTAGTTAAACAACTGCCAATAGTAAATACTACTACTACAATAGGACCTTAGTCTCGAGGAGCGTCACGTCTGAGCATTTGCAGCAACGTATAACAGTACGAAGATAATGTGTATAGACAGTTTGATTGCAGTTGCTGGTGTTGCAAGTATTGGCAATTGCATAACCATTAAGAGAGGCACTGACAGGTTAACCCCTTCATTCCCATCACGTATTTGTGGCTTGTTCTGGCTGCCTCCAGACGATTTTGTTCAACTTGGGAATAGGGTTTACCAGTGGCGGTTATACTGAAGGATTTATTAAACTGTCCTTGTATGAAAGGTGTCGCTGAAGCCAAATTAAATGGCCTGGAGATGGCAAGAGTGAAATGAAAAATAAAATATCTAATTGCAACGTCTAATTTATATCTGCTGGTGCTGCTGCTCTGCTATATTGTTGTTATTATTATTATTATTACTATTATTATTATCATTATTATTATTATCATCATCTTTATTGTTGTTGTTGTTGTTGTTGTTGTTTTTGTTCGTATTCTTATTATTATTCTTATATTCTCGTAATTCATATTCTTAGCATTCTTGTTTCCATTCTTATTATTCCTATTCATATTTGTATTATGCCAGATCATATGATTCATAGCCATATTTTATCATTCTCATTTTTTTTTATTATTCTTATTATCCTTGGTCATGTACATATAATGCTTACTGGTATTTCTTTTTTAATATGTCTGTTCATATTCTTAGTATTCATATCCTTAATTCTGTTGTTATTATTCTTAGTACACTTATATTTCTTATTCAGATTCTTCTTTTTCACATTCCTTTCTAATTGTTACTCATATTCTTAGTATGCCTATTCTTATGTCTTTATTCTTATTTGTTATTCATGTTCTTAATATCCTTATTATTAGTAGTAGTATTTTCAAATTCCTGTTATGCATACAGTATTTTTACTTATATTATTCTTTTCATATTTTTCTTATGGTTGCTATTGTTCTTAATATTTTAATTCATTATTATTATTGTTATTATCATTATTATTATTATTATTATTATTATTATTGTTATTATTATTATTATTATTACTATTATAATAATTATTATTATTGTTATTATTATTATTATTATTAATTATTATTATTATTATTATTAATTATTATTATTATTATCTATCTATTGTCAGACGCCTTAATCTCACACGGAGTGGCCACAAACAAATCGCCTACACGTCGCCCTGTCCACTGCCATTTCACTGCCCTCCTCCCAACTCACACACCCCTCTCTCATATACTTCTCCACTCCATTCCTTCATCTCATCCTTGGCCTCCCCCTCCCTCTCTTCCCCTCCACCTCACTCACATACACTCTCCTCGTCATTCCCTCACTCTCTATCCTCTCCACATGGCCAAACCACCTCAGTGTGTTTCTCCTAAGATTTCCTATCACATCCACATCCACTCCACAACGCTCCTTCACATCCTCATTTGTCAGTCTGTTTCTCCATGTAACTCCACAGGCTCTTCTCAAATAACTCATTTCCACTGCTCTCACTCTTGACTTGTGTCCCTCTAACAGGGTCCAAGCTTCACTTCCGTACGTTAGAGTTGGTGTCACAATACTGTCATATAGTAACTTTTTCACTTCCATGCTCACTTCCCTGTTTCTTGTCACTGCTTTCAAAGAACCAGCAACCTTTCTTCCCTGCTGTACCCTTTCAAGCACTTCACCCTCCAAACCTCCATCCTTACTCATCACACTACCCAAGTACTTAAACGTACTCGTACTCACATTTTCCATTTCCCCCTCATTCAACCTCACTGTACTTTCACTGACTTCACTTCTCTTAAAGACCATCACTTTACTCTTCCCTACATTCACCTTTAGATTCCATTTCTTACACACTCTCCCAGACTCATCCACCAAGCCTTGCAGCTTCCCTTCGTCTTCACTCAACAACAGAGTAGCATCTGCAAACAATAGTACAGGGTGTTTTCAAACATTACCCTCTCTCACTAGGGCGGCTCCAACATCCACTGCCCTACCCCATTCATATACAGATTGAACAACCATGGAGACATGACACATCCCTGTTTCAACCCAACCTTCAAAAAGAATAATTCACTCAGTTCACCATCCACACGCACTGCAGCCTTAGCACCATCATACATACTCTTCACAACATTTTGCAACTTGCCATCTACTCCATATATTCTTAATACTTTCCACAATCCTTGTCTATCCACCCTGTCATATGCTTTCTCTAAATCCATGAAAGCCGCATACAACTTCTTTCCCTTCTCTAGAAACTTTTCCGCTAAAGATCTAAGAATGAATATCTGATCTACACAACCTCTTCCCTTCCTATACCCCCCTGTTCTTCTCCAACAAATTCCTCTCATATTTCCCTAACTCTGTCAATGTATGTCCTACCATACACTTTTCCTACTACACTAAGAAGACAAATGCCCCTATGATTACCACACACTTCTTTTTCCCCTTTTCCTTTGTACAAGGGAATAATTATACCTGACTTCCAATCCTCTGGGACTCTGCCTTCCTCCCAGGCCAGTCTGCACATCTTCCACATCCATTCTACTACTATCTTTCCCCCATGCTTCAGCATTTCACCACACACTTCATCAATTCCCCATTATGACTTTCTTCATTACTTCCACAACTTCCATCCTACTGATTTCTTTCTGTCTTCTCACCTCCCTCCTTCTCCCAGCCATTCCCCAGCCACTTACACTCGCATTACTTTCATTCTCTATGTACAACAATTCCTTAAAGTATTCTCTCCATCTGCTCACTCTTTCTCTCTTCTTCACTAATAATCTACCATTTTTATTTTTCACTGCCCGACTAACTTCACTGCCACCCTGTCTAACTCTTTTACCTCTTTCCAGAACATTTTGTTACAGTCCCTCCACTTTACACTCAAATTCCTTCCAAATTCCTCATCCACTCTCTTCTTACTCTATCTTACTAATCATTTTCACCTCTCTCTTTCTTTCCACATATAACTCTCTCTTCCGTCTCTGAACTTCTTCCACGCCCCTATTTCTCATCCATTCATTATATGCTTTCTTTTTTTTTGTGCCACAGCCTGTCTCACCTCTTCATTCCACCATGCTGTTCCTTGCAAACTCTTCCGTCTTCTCTTCACCCCACACACCACCTTACATGCTGCACATATTTCTTCTGTGAGTATCTTGCACACACCTTCCACGTCCCCTCTCTGCTCCAGTCCATATTTACCCAGTCGTTCCTTCATTGCTCTCTTATATTCTGCCTTTTTCTCAACGTCTTGTAACCTTTCCACTCTCCTTGCATCTACTCCTTCCTCTCGTCCTTCCCTTCTTCTATTTCTCCATTTTACTTATACCTTGATTCTGACCACCACTTGGTGGTGGTCAGAAAGTCCACTCCCCCAACCTCTATATGCTCATGCATCCATTACACATCTACGCATCCTTTCACCCACACACATTGTCAATCATTGTCTTCCTTTCATTCATTTCACCACCCACCCTTCTCATCACTCGCCATGTATACCTGTGGATCATTTTGTGCCTGAAGAGGGTATTGGCTATCACCTACCCCCTCCCGGCACAGATGTCCACTAAAGCATTACCATTCTCATCTATCTCAGCAGGCACACCCCACTCACCAACTACTTCATCCACCTTTACATTCCCTACTTTACCATTCATATCACCAATCAAAAACACTGATTCC
>NC_137001.1:242500-245000 GCF_032717465.1 Coenobita brevimanus
ACTAATAATGAACAAGTGGCCAACGCTACACAGAATATCTCAGCAGCATCCCTCCTCCTCCACCCAGCATTGTATTTCATAGGTACATATGTACTTAAACACACAGCCATGCAAAACCTTCCGCCAAACAGCATCCTTCATAAACCCCACCAGTCATACACCCCGTGACAACCAGCTTATACATAAAGACACTTTTTTTTGTGTGTGTGTCCGACACTGGGCATAGGCTTCACAGCCTGCTGTCGAGGCCCAGTAGTCCTCCTACATTCCATACACCTCTACATGTCACCACTTCGGCGCTAACACCCGCCTTCCATATTGAATACATGCTAGGGCTGTTTCATACAGGACTGGTGTACTGGTGTTAGCGGGGGTATTTTTACGACACGTCGGCGGGTCTTCTGGTAGATCAGTAAAGTCTGCTTTGTATCAATTAAAATCCTTAAACTGTTCCCTGCCCCAGCGGGGATTTGAACCTGGGTCTGGTAGAACTGCAGGCCACCTCTCTACCGACTGAGCAAGTATATCTAGCCAGTCTACGATGTGGTCATCATCCTTCCCTACCACAATACTAACACAAACTGCAGCTCACAAACAATCCACTATGCCCCACACTATATTGCAGCCACATTGTCACAACACAGACAGTCCTTCAACCTAACATCAAAAGACCTCGCTGCGATCAGTTGAAGTTGCCGGCTTCCTGCAGTGTGATGGGTTCACATCCAGATGAACCTGGGGTTATGACAACAATAACAACAACATAAACTCCACAACCAGAACGATAACAACAACAACAGCATTATGGTAGTGAGCCTTCCCTATTTATTTTTCAACCAAAAGACAAGTATATTAAAATCATTCTGGTCCTGAAGTGTGTAGTAACAAAATCATGCGAATCTGTGTCGTATAAGTCGTGGATGGCATGTCTTTCGCAGGTACTTAAATGAATGAAAAGGAGATTCAGTTTCCTGGAAGCCAGTGAGGTGTGTTATTGGATCAGCAAAATGAGATCAGTACTGAACTATAAGACGTCGGCAGCCATTGTTTTGATCAAGGTTGTAATGGTGTGGCGTTACTGGAATCATGTGTGTCTTGTTGAGGTGGGCATCCTATATACCATCCAGCAATATTGTATCAGGTGTTTTGCTCTATCTTAGGCTACAACAAACTATTTTATTCAGATTAGGACAGTGTTACTAGTGCCTTACTGGTATGTACCAATATTTAAAGTATTCTCATATTTTTAAAGCAACTCATATTTAAAGTATAAGCATTCTGTATTAACACTTGCAGCACAATATAGTGCTTTTACAATATATTCTTTATTCTCCAGACGGTTCAACACAGTGTAAACCTGTCGTGCTGAAACACATATGAACATAGTACAGCTGAGATGACGTAAATAATACTGGTGGGACGAATGTTTTCATTAATATTGCTATAGATAAGTAATGGTCTTTCTGATGTGTATTCCTTAGCTACGTACAACACAGTCAAGGATTTTGTTTAACTCTCTGATGACCTGAGCTCTCTGGACTTAATAAAACTGTCAGGTGTTAACATAAATAAAATTCCTAGATATAAAACAGGTGAGGAAGGGTTACTTAGGTTAGTTTTTGAAGCCTTTAACCCCTTCACTCCAATGACATACTATTTTTTGCTTTAATCATGCCAAATCCAGACAATCTTATTAAAATTTAAGAGACTCCTCTAACGGCAAAGGTTAGATATGTATATGTATAGCCCTAATTTACCCCTTCACTATATAGCTCCTCTCACAATGGAATACCATCGTCTGGAGGCAGCAGGAATAAATCAGTATAACATCATCGGACTGAAGGGGTTAATTAAAGCATCCCAATTGAATAAAACCGTTTGGTATTAGCCTGAACAAAGTGACCAACTGCACCAAACACAGTGAAAGTGTTCATCATACTGTATCACACACTGGGCACTAATACCCACTTTTTTTTTTTTTTATGGTATGCTAGGTTATTTAATTCAGAACTTGTGTAGTTGTATGTGAGAAGGATTTTACGTAAAGCGTCAATTGGCTTATATGTACAGAAGAAATGTCATTTTTCATATATGTAGAAAATAAATACTGTTTTGCAATACCTGAACATTGTAATGGTAATGGCTGTTGCGATGGGTGGAGAAAAGAAAACTGTCTTGCGATTTTAGGTTACTATGATTGAAGTTTTGAGAGTTGCGAGGACTGAACTTTGCTTCCTATTGTCACCAGTCAAGGGGTCACGTGTATACAGGATCCTAACCACTCATTACGATATGCAAGTATCTGATGCAGTTATCATGTCATTGTGTGTGTGTGTGTGTGTGTGTGTGTGTGTGTGTGTGTGTGTGTAAAGGATAAAATACTGCGAGGAAAGAGGAATGATGTGGAGGAACAGAAAATGAAATTATTGCCATGGCTGCAGGGAAGGAATTGCTCAGAGAAGAGGGTTTGACAATAGGAAAGGAAGACCAAAAACTTGAG
>NC_137001.1:252500-280000 GCF_032717465.1 Coenobita brevimanus
CAGAGGCAGGGAAGGAGGTGGCCACAGAGGCAGGGAAGGAGGTGGCCACAGAGGCAGGGAAGGAGGTGGCCACAGAGGCAGGGAAGGAGGTGGCCACAGAGGCAGGGAGGGAGGTGGCCACAGAGGCAGGGAAGGAGGTGGCCACAGAGGCAGGGAAGGAGGTGGCCACAGAGGCAGGGAAGGAGGTGGCCACAGAGGCAGGGAGGGAGGTGGCCACAGAGGCAGGGAGGGAGGTGGCCACAGAGGCAGGGAAGGAGGTGGCCACAGAGGCAGGGAGGGAGGTGGCCACAGAGGCAGGGAGGGAGGTAGCCACAGAGGCAGGGAGGGAGGCGGCCACAGAGGCAGGGAGGGCGGTGGCCACAGAGGCAGGGAGGGCGGTGGCCACAGAGGCAGGGAGGGAGGTGGCCACAGAGGCAGGGAGGGAGGCGGCCACAGAGGCAGGGAGGGCGGTGGCCACAGAGGCAGGGAGAGAGGTGGCCACAGAGGCAGGGAGGGAGGTGGCCACGGAGGCAGGGAAGGAGGTGGCCACAGAGGCAGGGAAGGAGGTGGCCACAGAGGCAGGGAAGGAGGTGGCCACAGAGGCAGGGCTGGTCTTCCCCAGTGAAAGACATATCTCCACTCTGAGAGGATTTTAAGCTGTTTTTTTCTTCAGCATTTGATTGCTTTTTGTCACTTTTTCTGGAGTTCTGAATAGGCCCTTGTGACCTTGACTTCGGGAGACGTAAGTTTACCTTTCTGATATTTATGTATTTCCTGAATTTTGTGGAAAATGTTGTGATTATATATAGATAGATAGATAGATAGATAGATAGATAGATAGATAAAGATTATGAATTGGAGTTTATGGCAGGAATTTAGTGTTTGGTTTCATTTCATCTTCCTAACCCTATTTCCCACTGCTATAAATTGGGTGAGCAGGATTCAGAAATGGGTAAACGAACACACAAAGTTAGGCGAAAATATCATCCAACATCTTTGTGAAATATACCATACATCCATTTACTTGCCTTGAAATACCTCTGCCGTTGGTGTGTGTGTGTGTGTGTGTGTGTGTGTGTGTGTGTGTGTGTGTGTGTGTGTGTGTGTGTGTGTGTGTGTGTGTGTGTGTGTGTGTGTCTGTGTGTGTGTGTGTGTGTGTGTGTGTGTCTGTGTGTGTGTGTGTGTGTGTGTGTGTCTGTGTGTGTGTGTGTGTGTGTGTGTGTGTGTGTGTGTGTGTGTGTGTGTGTGTGTGTGTGTGTGTGTGTATTATAGTCTTGGTACCTCCAGTCCATTTCATTCCATTCCTAAGACAATTTTGGAACTAAGGGGTCAGATACATCCCTGAAGCACTGAAACCTTGTACATCCCTGAAGCACTGAAACCTTGGACATCCCTGAAGCACTGAAACCTTGGACATCCCTGAAGCACTGAAACCTTGGACATCCCTGAAGCACTGACACCTTGGACATCCCTGAAGCACTGACACCTTGGACATCCCTGAAGCACTGAAACCTTGGACATCCCTGAAGCACTGAAACCTTGGACATCCCTGAAGCACTGAAACCTTGGACATCCCTGAAGCACTGAAACCTTGGCCATCCCTGAAGCACTGAAACCTTGGACATCCCTGAAGCACTGAAACCTTGGACATCCCTGAAGCACTGAAACCTTGGACATCCCTGAAGCACTGAAACCTTCGTCATCCCTGAAGCACTGCCTTAGACCTCCCTGAAGCACTGAAACCTTCGTCATCCCTGAAGCACTGCCTTAGACCTCCCTGAAGCACTGAAACCTAGGACATCCCTAAAACACTGAAACCTTGGACATCATTTCAGCACCTCTTAAACCAAGCCTTTACCCAAAAGTGCTTCACCCAAGACTTTAATACTGTGACTGTCCTTTATTGGTTCATGGTACCTAATACACCTTTACTGACCAAACGAGACACTGTTCGAACTGGAGGGATTGGATACAGCCTTCATTAGCCCCTTCAGGACGAGTCTTCATTTTAATAAGAGCGTGTGAATAGGGCATAATTATCTCAAAATGGACTTCATCGAAAGGAAGGGGTTAAGTCCATCACACAGCAACTGTGAGGTAAAGCAGCTTCCCTGACTGTCGCTGGAGTTCAAGGATGCAGGCGTTGTTATATACAATCTATTATATACTTAAAAGTTTCATACATCCATCTGTCCATCATCAGTTCGTCTCTTTATCGCCCACAATTTGTTACTTCACACATTCCCATTTCAGGTCAAGGCATCTTCGGGGAATTGTAGCCTCCTTCGATCTTGAAACTCTCATATACCATAAGGTTCGTATTCCTGCCGGTTGAGGAAACTCCCTAACGCCTTTTCCTAAGCGGTTTATATTGTTTATTGCACCTTACTGTCCTCCTCTGTGTTAAATAAATCGTTCCACTATCGCCATATCCCCCCTGAATAACGTACAATTGGATATTTATTAGACACATCGAAAAATAAATCGCTGGGGAAGAGGTGTTAGGGAGCCTCATTAACCTGCGAGAATGCTGACCTTTGACTCACTCTCGTATGCTCTTTTTACTGTCCTGGTCAAGTCCATTCTGTCTGTGTGACCGCATCGCCTAAACACACACTGTAGTGTTCTCTTATCAGCAGATTACCTTGACCCAACTCTGTCGCGGGTATCAGTATAGTATTTCTTATCTGTCTACGCACTGCACATCTGGTATCAGTACAGTATCTCTCATCTGTCAACACACTGGACATTTACCTCTTAACAGTACCACTTACACCGTTATCACTCTTAACGTCCCTATTCCAGCGTTATCAGTATTTCTTATCTATCTACACATTGCACATCTACCTCTTAACAGTACCACTTACACCGTTATCACTCTTAACGCCCCTGTTGTAGTGTTATCAGTACTTCAAGGCCATACAACCATATGGCCAGCGTGGGTGCTCAGTGTCCTGTTGTGTATCAAGGTTTTCATAACTCCATCACCTTTCTTCCTTGTGCCACAACACATTCCCTTCCAAGAGCGGTATTCTCGCGTGGTTAGGAAGCACTCTAACACCTCTTCCTCACCGATTTATTTGATTCTGCCCCGCTTCAGTATTCTTGTGTGTTACTCATGCAATCTATGTAGTTACTGAAAAGATAAAAAAAAATATTAATGGCTTGTTTGGAAAATAAATCGTTAAGGAAAAAGTGCCGAAAAGATTACGGACCCAAGTCGCACGTCGCTCTCTATTTACTGTTGCAACAAAATGCTTAATCTTATCAGCATCTTCAGTTTTGTCTCCATTCATCAGCACACAGCATTATTATTTCCTCACAGTGACTTTAATTTTCTTAATTGACGATATTTCTATAAGTATGTCACATAAAAATATTGTTCATTCATTCCGGTGTATTGCAGTATCACAAAGACTGAGGCCAACTATTGACATTGCATGCAAACCAAATACTGTTTGAACTGTAAAGTGTTGTCAGGTAAAGCCGATGGTGATGCTTATCTTCACCTTCATGTTGTCTGACATAACTGCTTTTCATATTTTCCGGTTTTCACTTTTAGCATAATGAAGTAGTTTGTACCCCTTCACTTCGATGGAGCGTTTTTAGACCAGTCATTTATTGTCCACTTTAAGGATGAATGTTTGACAAAGATGGATTAGGCACAGCCTTCGTTAACATCTGGCTGTTACTCATCCTTCCTCAGCTTTACAAACACATCTGGTGGTTCCCTGATTAATAACGATAATAAAAAAGGATTAGATACGATACAGCCTTCAATAACCTCTGGCTGTTATACATCCTTTTTATAAACACATTTGGTTTTATAAACACATTAGGTGGTTACTTGATGTATATCAGGAAAGACGTCCAGTGAAAAATTAACCCATTAATGGTCAGGACCGCTTTAGTGTTTATTCCAGCTAACTTCAGACGATATTATTCAGCCAAGAGTAAGTATACTCGTAAAATGCTGAGTGTTGATACTGTCGCCATTGACATTATTATGGCTGGGACAACTTAAGTACCCCATGCTGGCTGATGGTAGACGATTTTATTCAGCCACGAGTGAGTCACTGAAGCCTGAGTGTGTTGGTACATATATTTACACAATACCATGGTCCTGTATAACCTTACTGTTGATTCACATACCTGTACAATAACACGGTCCTGTATACCTTTATCACCGTCATACACATTGTCCTCCCGACACCTTGCCTCTGTACCCTATGCAATCTCCCTCCTGCATCCCGAATTCCCCCCACTTTCCAGTTTAATAATATCCGCCCGTCGCGACCTGGCAAACACCAGAGGTCACCATCCTCTCTGACAGTGCGGCTGAGATGTGTGGTGAGAGCGACTACTGTACTAACACCCCGACACAGTTCACTGCAGGTCACCATCCCCGTTGACAACCCCGACAGTTAGGTGATGACAACACCACTATCGTCTTGCTGTGCCCACTGCAGGATAGACACCACATACACACAAAACAACAACATCACCACATACCACTAGGGAATAAAAGTCTCTTCGCTGTGACAGGTTTTTAGAAGAACATGGATAAGGAAATTGTTTATTAGAGTCGTAATCTTTCATGATCTAGTTCAGTGAAGGACAGGCGCCAGACACACAACAAACGCACACAGGATATCACCTCGGAAAAATGTCATTGCTATGATATATAGTAAAAGGAAATGTATTATGTAGGTATTCGCATGTTCTGGCTCCTTATCTGGGTTCATTGTTCCCTACGCAACAAAGGACATACAAAACACCCATACCCGATGTCACCACGGGGAAAAAAATATCTAAAAAATATAATTTGCCTCTCTCTCTCTCTCTCTCTCTCTCTCTCTGTCCACACACACACACACACACACACACACACACACGGATATTAGCTTGGAAAAAAATACTGTAGTTCGCTGTGACACTTAATTATGGAAGTAGATGAAACTGTTCAGTGCTTTTGTTCCATTACTGTTATATTATTATTATTCACTTTAAGGCCGCGGGTCAGACTCACAAAGCGACAGCACAATTAATGTCTGTCTGTCTATCTATTGCCAAACTCCTCAATCCCGTATAGGGTGGCCAGAACCAAATCGCCTCCATGTCGCCCTTTCCCCCTCCATTTCGCTGCCCTTCCCCCATCTCGCATCCCCTCTTTCTCATATACCTCTCCACTCCATCCCTCCAACTCATCCTCGGGCTCCCTCTCCCTCTACCCCCTCCATCTTCCTCCCCCCCGCTCCACCGCACTCACGTACACTTTCCTCGTTAGTCTCTCGCTCTCCATCCTCTCCACATGGCCAGACGACCACAATGTATTACTCCTAATGCTTTCTACCACATCCACGATTAGTATCGCTTTAGGAAAAAGAGAAACTCCACTGTGAATGATTTTATAAAGACAGTGTGGATTAGGAGACTTTTTTCTTTCTTGTCACGCCACAGGGGAAAACACTCTGAGGAAACACACACACTGGATGTCACCTTGGAAGGGATGACTTAAGTGTTCCAGTTATCTCTTAAATGGACTGAATAAGGAATCGTTCTTTATCTATTAATTTTTTCTTGCTTACTGGAGGAGAGGCAGCAGACTCACGCGAAACACACACACGAGATATCACCTCGGGGAAGAGGGATTTCAGTGTAGAACTTTCTTTAAGGAAAGTGGGAAGCAACTAATTTATTGCATTGATTTTTTTTTTTTTGTCTTCGAGTTCTTGTTTTAGGATCTTGTCTATGTCGTTATCACAGGAGATATTTGATAGTCTAATGTTGTTGTTGTTGTTATTGTTGTTGTTGCTGCTGCTGCTGCTGCTGCTGATGATGATGATGATGATAAGTAGGCCTGTGATATTACTGCTGCTGCTGCTGCTGATGATGATGATGATGATGATGATGATAAGTAGGCCTGTGATATTACTGCTGCTGCTGCTGCTGTTGCAAATGATGATGATGTTAACTTAAGTAATAATTCTCTACTCATGGTAAAAACCTGCTTCATATAATCAGAATCTCTTCTCTCTGCCGTGCAGGTGTGGCCAAGTGGGCGGTGGTCTGGGCTGCCTGGGAAGAAACTCCAGCCAATAAAAGTGGAGTCCGTGTGTGACTGTTGCCTGAGTGGACAGCCTGGTGCCGCTGGGGTGTTCCTGTGTGCCACTTACTGCTCCATGCTGGACGGGAACATACCACCCACACCACGCCATACCACGCCATACCACGCCAGTCCACACCATACCACGCCATACCACGTCATACCACCCTCAGAATACTGATATAAACACATGCAAGGATCAGTGAATGATATATGCTTCTTGAAAATTAGTGCCACTTTCTTGAAAATTTGAGCCACCCATCTTTACGAAAAGCTGATGGTGCTGGACAGGTTCAGAAACTTTTAATTAACTGAAGGATTTATAAACACTATACAGTCGTTGCAAAGCACTTGTGGTAGACTGATGTGCAAGTGTCTTAGAAAGTTTTTTGAAGATTTTTAGTGAACCTGCTTGAGATATTCAGGCTGTGATGAATTCTCTCATGAACTCGTGAAAAGAGGAAAAACTGATTCAAAAATACAAAGAAATCCTTAAGACGAGAAAACTTAAGTGGGGAGGAAGACAGAAAAGATGGCAGTCAACGTGGTGATCCCTCTGCTCATCCCCCTGGAGGAGAATCTCTACAATGGTGAGTAGATGACTTTTACACGTTTATAATCCATTGAATTTCTCTCCATGTTTTCTGTACTGCATGGTGACCTTTTTGACTTCTTTCCTGCCGGCTTTGATCAGGCAGGTGGATCAATTTTTAAATTTCCTTTGAATTTCTTGTGAATCTGTGTTTTGTCTGAATTGTAAGATCCAGGTAAATTGTACTAGTGTTATATGAGTGATTTTGTACTGTTGCGAAAGCTATGAAAACAGTGATAAGGACATGTTGTGTACAAAGAGGATATTGGTTATTGTTCTCGTTTTACAGCATGCTGAGAGAGAGAGAGAGAGAGAGAGAGAGAGAGAGAGAGAGAGAGAGAGAGTTATACAAGTTGCGTCCGGCGTACAGAGATGAACACTACTTACTGCTTATTACGTACGACAGGAGGAGTACATAATTATCTTGTGTAATTCCAAAAAATATTCGTTTTCTTTTTTGTTAGGTACCTTTTCAACTAATTAACTAGGCACTGTATATATATATATATATATATATATATATATATATATATATATGGTGGGGCATGCAGAAGAGGTGTGTGGTGTGAGACGTGTGGGTGGTGGTGTAAGAAAAGGTAGTGAATGGTGGTGCGAGAAAGTAAGTATGGCTGTGGCTGAGAAGAGACGTGCATATGAAGTGTGGCTGCAGAGGAAGGATGAGATGTCATATGAAAGGTATAAGGAAAAGAGGAATAGAGCGAGAAGGTCTGTGTGTGATGCTAAAGTGGCAGCAGATGAGAGGTGGGGTAGGCGGCTGACAAAGAATTTTCAACAGAATAAGAAAATGTTTTGGAAGGAGGTGAAAAGGGTGCGAAAGGGAGAGTCTGGGAGGGAAGAACGAGTAAGAGCAGAGGATGGAAGGATGTTAATTGAGATGGATGCAGTAAGGAAGAGATGGGCAGAGTATTTTGAAAGATTGTTAAATGTAGAGGAGGAAAGGGTGGCTGAGATTGTGGTGGATGGAAGGGTGCAAGGAATAAATGTGTTGGGAGAGTTGAATGATTCTTTGATCACGAAGGAGGAAGTGGAGAAGGCAGTAAAGGAGATGAAAACAGGGAAAGCTGCAGGTATGGATGGGTGTGCTGTGGAATGCCTGAAGGGTGGTGGAGTGACTATAGTTAGTAAGATTGTTGAATGTGTGCTTTGAGAAAGGTATGGTGCCAATTGACTGGGCAAGTGCTTGTGTGGTCCCGTTGTATAAAGGCAAGGGTGATAAGTATGAATGTACTAGCTTTAGGGGTATAAGTCTGTTGAGTGTTGTAGGTAAGGTGTATGGTAGAGTGTTAATTATGAGAGTTAGAGAGGGTACAGAGGGAGTGATTAGTGATGAGCAGTGTGGCTTTAGGAGAGGGAGGGGATGCGTTGATCAGGTGTTTGCTGTGAGACAAGTGTGTGAAAAGTATTTAGCGAAAGGCAAGGATGTGTTTTGGGCATTTATGTATTTAGAGAAAGCGTATGATAGAATTGATAGGGAGGCTTTGTGGACTGTTTTAAGATTGTATGGACTTGATGGTAGGTTACTAAAAGGGGTGAAAAGTTTTTATGTAAATAGTAGAGCGTGTGTAAGAGTGGGAAATGCTGTGAGTGATTGGTTTCCCGTGAGAGTGGGGCTGCGACAGGGATGTGTGATGTCGCCTTGGTTGTTTAATATTTACATGGATGGTGTTGTAAGGGAGGTGAATGCAAGAGTTTTAGGTGGTCTGAATCTGGTAAATGTTGATGGAGGAGAGTGGAATCTGAAGCAGCTGCTGTTTGCAGATGATACTGCACTGGTGACTGATTCAGAGGAGAGATTGAGACAGTTGGTAGAGGAGTTTGGAAGGGTGTGTGAAAGGAGGAATTTGAAAGTAAATGAGAATAAGAGTAAAGTGATGAAATGTACGAGGTTGATAGATGGTAGGGGGATGAATATAGTTTTGAATGGTGAGTTGCTTGAGGAGGTAGATTGTTTTAAATATCTAGGGTCACATGTTGCTGTGGATGGAAGAATAGATGCAGAAGTGAAGTTTAGAATAAATGAAGTAGGAAAGGTGCTGGGAGGAATGAAAAAAGTGTTTAAATGTCGTTCGCTTAGAATGGATGTAAAGAGAAGGCTGTATGAGGGTGTTGTGGTACCGACTGCATTATATGGGGCTGAAACATGGAATATGGGTGTAGCAGAGAGGAAAAGTTTGAATGTAATGGAGATGAGATGTCTGAGGAGTATGTGTGGAGTGACGTGTATGGATCGAGTGCGAAATGATGAAGTGCGAAGGAGAACTGGAGTTGTTCGGGAGATGGCTGGTAGAGTTGAGCAGAGGGTGTTGCGATGGTTTGGGCATATGGAGAGAATGGATAATGAGCGATTGGTGAAAAAGATAACTAGATCTGATGTGAGAGGTGTAAGGCTGAGAGGAAGACCACGAATAGGATGGATGGACAGTGTGAAGAGAGCACTGGATGCGAGAGGGATGTCTGTTGAGCAAGGAAGAGTGGCTGTGCGTGACAGAAATAAATGGAGAGAAATTGTGAATGAATAAGTGATGACGCAGCCCTGAGGGGATATTCTCCCGCATTTGGTCTGATCAGCTAGTCAGGTCAGGTGCGGGTAAGGGGATGGGTCTGTTATGATGTGGCAGGGGTAAACCAGTTCTGCTGTCGGGCCCTGCTGCAGATGTCACTGATTGCATTGCGCAGTTGACCCTTGTGCGGTGTGATGCGGTGAGGATCTGTCCGTTCTCCCCTTTGGAGCTAAGATGCGAATGAATGTGTTTGAATGGATGAGTAAATGGAGAGTGCGTCGTCCTGTCTCGGCTACCTCCCTTTCCTTGGGGGAAGCAGCCTTGTTATATATATATATATATATATATATATATATATATATATATATATATATAAATTTTTTTTTCTTTCTTGCAATCTTCAGACGACGTCTCTTGGATGAGCCCCAGGTAATGAACATATTATCCTCTTCACACATGGATGTAGCTGTCATCTCCATTCTCGTCAGTTCTCCATTTGCTTCTTTGTCAGATCTTTTCTCTCATTCCCTCCTTGTAAATCACTTACCTTAACGCCGCCATCAGGTAAAGTGATTTTTTTTTTTTTTTTCACGACTCTGGGCATAGGCTTTGCAGCTCGTTTCCTGAGCCCCGGCAGTTCTCGTACATACCTTACATCTCCACATGTCACCACTTAGGCGCTAACACCCACCGTCCATATTGAGTACATGCTAACGCTACCTTAAAACTGGACTGGTGTCTAAGTTGATGCGGAGCTTTGTAGGCTTAGTGAGCAATGGAAGAACCCCCCACTGTGTAAGGCGAAAAGTTTGTTCTACTTTCATCGCTTTCTTCTGTGGTAAACCAGAATTTACGTGTACAGATTTAGTATTCACATCTCATACGTCTTTGTGCACATTATTGACATTTCTCAGACGTCATCCAGTATTGTATAGAAGCTTGTGTTACGTATGTGAACCTGCACTGACACACCTGTATAAACCTCTTAATATTCACAGCGTTTTTGTGTAGTTGTTTGGGTGTGTAGTGGGTGGCGTAAGGGAGCTTCGATTCTATGTGTGTGTGTGTGTGTGTGTGTGTGTGTGTGTGTGTGTGTGTGTGTGTGTGTGTGTGTGTGTGTGTGTGTGTGTGTGTGTGTGTTTGTGTGTACGTGATTTTTTAGTTAGCTTTGTAAACTTGCCCATAAATGTTCCGTGTTCCCATACTGGTTACTAGGAATGTATAATTTAACGAACATACTGAATTTTGAAAAATACTTAAGATATGCAATACTTCATTCATTTTAACTTGGCCCCAGATTTTCGTCCCTTTGTAACTTATTTCCCCAACTCAGTGGCAGAAAGAAACAGTGTAACAACACCACACGTCTTTCATGGCACCTTTTCGTGACTAGCATCATAGTCCAGTGTTAACCTCTTGATATAACTCAGCCTTCATGATAGAAATATGGCAGTTTTAGGCCAAGGTGAAGTGAACAGAGTATAGCAAAATTTATATGAGGAAAGACTAGTAAGCATCGTTCTCCCCTCGTCACCTTCACAGCCTTTTGCAGTTAGGTAATGGTTATGCTGATTTTTTTTATTTTATGGTGTATATTCTGCATCTTTTGGCTTCAGTCTGTGTTGTATAGGAGTGATGTCATGATTCTTGTATTTGTAATGGCGTAAATGAGTGTCGAGCACTTGTGAATTCCTCAGAAAGTACTGACATTGTTGTGAAACACTTGACCGTATTATTATATATTATTATTATTATTATTATTATTATTATTATTATTATTATTGTCTGCAAGGCTTACTGTTCTCAGTGCCCTTCTTGTTGGTATTACAAAAAAAATTCTGCTGCCATGCTGACGCCCTTACATAGTAAAGCTTTTATTTTGTATTTTTTAAAGTTATTTTCACACGTTTCTTCTGGCTAAAAATTTTGCCGTCATTCAACACATTCCCAAAAAGGTGGATTGTTCCCAGCCTTCTGACCCGGCTTTTTTTTTTTCTTTTTTTTTTGCTATAAATGATGGCATCGTTGGTCTCGTACTGTTCACTCGCTCTGCTGTCCCGTAAATATTTCATCTGCTTCGTAAAGAATGTTGTGGCTTTACTCTCCGACAGGGGCGTAAAAGTGTTTAAGTTAGGTTTCCTTCGACGCGGTACTCCTTCCTTCGTCCACTGGGGTGTCTGGGAGCATGAGTTATTGGTGCGGTCTCTCTCTCTCTCTCTCTCTCTCTCTCTCTCTCACACACACGGCACTCTTCTGTGGTGGTGAAATGACTAACAGAAGAAAGAACTGAGTATAAAAAGACATCACCAAATCAGTAGAGTTGTAACGATAGAGGCTGTACAAGTAGTGGTTAAAATCTATCTATCTAACCATTTAAATTTATCTGTCTAATCATTTAAATGCCTGTCTAACTATTTAAATCCATTTAACCATTTAAATCCATCTGTCCATTTAAATCAATCTATCACTCCATTTATATCTGTCTGTCTAACCATTTAAATCTATAGCTAACCATTTATATCTATAACTAACCATTTAAACCTATCTATCTAACCGTTTGATTCTATCTATCAAACCATTTAAATCTATCTATCAAGCCAGTTAAATCTGTCAGTCTAACCATTTAAATCCATCTGTCTAACCATGGAGAGTGAAAGACTGACTAAGAGGGTGTATGTAGGTGAGGTGGAGGGAGGGAGAGGGAGGGGTAGACCGAGGATGAGGTGGAGGGATGGAGTTGAGAGGTATATGAGGGAGGGGGGAGTGAGTTGGGGGGAGGGGAGTCAAATGGTGGGTGACAGAGTGACTTGGAGGCGTTTTGTCTGCGGCCACCCTTTGCGGGATTAGGGCGTCGGGCTATAGATAGATAGATAGACTAACCATTTATATCTATTTCACCATTTCAATCTAGCTACCCATTTAAGTCCATCTATCTCGCCATTTAAATGTATCTAACCATTTTATCCTGTCAAGTCACTTAAATTTATCTGACCATTTGATTCTATCAAACCATTTAAATCTATCTATCGAACCATTTAATGACTATCCAACCATTTAAATCAATCTAACCATTTCAATCATCCTATCTTACCATCTTAATCTGTCCATCTAACCATTTAAATCTATCCATCAAACCATTTAAATCCATCTGTCTAATTTAAATCTGTCAATCTATTTAAAAATATCAATCACCATTTAAATCTATCCATCTCACCGTTTAAATATATCGTACCTTTTACCTGTGATGGTTGGAGCAAGACACTATTCATGCCAGACCATTCTCTTCAGCTGGAGAATCCTTTAGAAGTTCAAGGAGGTAAAGGAAGAAAATTCGAGGCACAAGAAATTCACAGTCTCCCAGATTCCCGATTCCTTTGTCGAGTCGTTAGATCCTTTTGTGAGGGACTGTCGAGACAAGCGTGACTGGTGGGTGAATGGATGCATAACCCTTTTCACTGTGTACTGTATAAGTGCAGTAGTGTGGTTATTGCTTTGTGTGTGTGTGTGTGTGTGTGTGTGTGTGTGTGTGTGTGTGTGTGAATAATTATTGTGGTTGATCTGATGCATAACCCTTTCCACTATGTTGTCTGAAAATGCAGTATGTTTATTGTGTGTGTGTGTGTGTGTGTGTGTGTGTGTGTGTGTGTGTGTGTGTGTGTGTGTGTGTGTGTGTGTGTGTAACAGTTTTGATCTCATTTTAACTCAGCTGGATGGAAAGGTTAATGATCAGCACTAGTGTCTTTTTTGATACAATATGCCAAAGGTCAAGGTAACATGGCAAGATCAGCTTTGGTATTTTCATCCATTTAAGACCAAACCTTGAGGAATGTATTGCGGTAAGGTGACCAGAGTCCCGCTTTTAGCCGGGACAGTCCCGCTTTTTTGACGTCTGTCCCGCTTTTTATATTGTCCCGCTTTTTGAACAAATTATCTTAAATGTCCCACTTTTAGAAAATTACTGTTACATTAGATATATAATGATCTTCTTTTATGAAACTATGATGAATTTGCAAAATTATGCATAATCCAAACCAAATGAAATACCGAATTGTTAATATATGTAATACTCACTAACCGGTAACTTTGGTCGGCCCATTCACCGTACCGTATGGTATGTTCGCACTGTTCGTTTGAGACGTTAGTGTTTGATTATATATATATATATATATATATATATATATATATATATATATATATATATATATATATGGAGCCTCTGTGGTAGAGTGTGCGTTTCGCACGCTGGTGAGCGCAGGTTCGCCTCCCGCCAGAGTTGTAAAAACTTTGGGAAGCGTTCACCAAGCCACTTGCTACTTTGGCGGACACAAGGGGTGCTGTGGTTGAACCAGTGTCGCATACTAGCATGCTTGCACCCAATCGGCTTAAGGCGGGCCGATTACACTTGGTTCACAGACTACACACACATCCAAAGCCACTACAATCACACTGACAAGCACTTCTCATCCTACATACAGTCTCTACCAGACAGCCTAAGCCACTGGGTAAAGATACATTGGCTGTATCGTCCCTGCTTCGGTAGGGATAGGCCGGTCCTGCAGTGGACCTCAACGGCTGATGATGATGATGATATATCTATCTATCTATCTATCTATATCTATCTATCTATCTATCTATCTATATATATATATATATATATATATATATATATATATATATATATATATATATATATATATATATATATATATATACGTGATAATGTCCCGCTTTTAGCTCCAGTAAATCTAGTCATCTTATATTACGGTGACACATGGATTCAGGAATGAGAAAAAACAGCGATAATTATGTCAGAGTCACAGGCAAAGTAAAAAGCTTGGTCCCGTAACTAAATAGTTTGAATCTATTTGGACCAAACTTGGTGGGATGATTGAGAGTCAACCAGGGGTAAAAAGGCTAGATTTTGAGAATTAGTTAAAGGCCAGAATCAAAGGGAAAGTCAACTCAAACAGTTCTGCTGTGATTTGGACCAGGTGGAAGGGTTGAGGGTCAGGCAAAAATTAAATGATTAGATTAAAGACCATTCGGTTTAAAGTCAAGGGCAGAATTAGACATTCGGATAGCGGCCATAACATCTGTCAGCTGTTCTGTGGCCGTAATATTGTCAGTCTGACTGATACTGAGAGACGAACGTGTATGCAAACTCCGAATTTCTGAAAGTTATTTACTGAACAATGTAGCCATTAGCCGGCATGCCACGTTACAGAGCTTTTACAACAGGGACGAACAAAGAACAAATGTTTTTTTTTTCTTTTTATCTTTCACAAACTGCGGTGTGAAACTCAAGACCTGGCTTCCTTTCATGATATATTTTTTTCGTGCTTTAAATCTCTCCAAATCAATAACATACCAAAACGTGTATTTTTGCTATCTCCTGGCGGTTTTATTCTGGATGCAGGAATTGGATTACAGAATTGTATTGCAGGCTCCAGTATCCCCGTGATTATAATAGATGTTACGCAAGTTTAATTAAAATCCCCTGAGGGTGGTAAGTATAAGATAAGAATTACTTCTTGCCATCAAAAGAGGTTTTGCTGAAGTCCCTCCAACCAGGTAACATTTGTACGCGTTCTCTCTGAAACTTCCATACAACAGAAAACGAGCACAAAAGACCTTATTTGATGATACGCTTAGTTATTTCATATACCAGTATTTTTCGAACTCCATAATACATGAACACTATGGAACAGCAATAGTAGCAGTGTCTCACGCGAGAATAAGTTTTTCCTGGAGCGGAAGTGGTAATACTGTATACTGTACACGTTTCGGTAATAACAATAATAATAATAATAACAATAATAATAACAAATAATGTCTTCGCACGGTTGCTGTAATATACACTGTTTTGGTGGTAATAATAATAATAATAATAATAATAATAATATTTTTCCCAGCTTGTAGTACTGGTCTGTGTACTGTACATACTGTCAATGGGTTCATGTTTTATCAATATCCTGTAATTGTACTGAAGTAATAAGTTTGGGACCAGTTAACTACCACCTTTAAGGAACGCTGCTCTTCTGCCAGTAACCCCTTCAAGATGGAACGGATTTCTTTTATTATATTTGCTGCTCCCAGACTAATTTATGGAGAGTATGAGATCCCTTTAGTACAGAAGTTGGTGAAGGCTGAGTCTAATCCATCCAGTTCTAGAAGTCTGCCATAATCAGAATAAATCGTCTGGAGATATCATGAAGGAATTATACAAGACAGCTTAATACTGAAGCGATTAAGGAGTTTTATGATTTTCTTTTACATGTATGAGAGAGAGAGAGAGAGAGAGAGAGAGAGAGAGAGAGAGAGAGAGAGAGATTAACCCCTTGAGGCGTAAATCTTTCGCTTTAAATAAACTGAGAATTATTAAAACCAGCGCTGGGAGTCTCAGCCATATTTACGATAAATTCCCAGTTATATCGTATTTTTTAGCAGGACGAACAAGATACACTTAAACCCTTTCACGTGAAGGGGTGCGCGTAAATTCTGGCTGTGGCGCGTAACTCTCGCTCAAGAGCTTTCAGATCAGTTGCGTAACAAAGATATTTTACTTCTAATGCTCGTAGGAAAGTTGCTATTCATCACAGAAAGGCCACTTTGGTCTCATTTTGAAGATGAACAGTTACGGTCAGTTCCCTGTCGTAACGTACATATATTGCAGAACGAAGGTGATACGGGTCAGGCCTTCACACCCTTTTTCGCTGTCTCTGCTGAAAAATAGATATATAAAAAAATTGATAAATAAAACCAGCTGATCAATAATTTTCTTTAGTAAATTGGTAATATAGAAAAATCGAGAGACGGGGAGATTTTACCTCTCTTGCCTATCGTGCAAAACGAATCTTAAGTTACGACAGGAAATCGATCGTATGTTTGAGAGTCCCACCCCAGGGAGTAAGAAAATAGGTCAACACAAGGAGAGAGGGGTGTGTGGGCGTGGGGAGAGGGCAGTGAAATGGTGGGGGACAGGGCTACATGGAGACGATTTGTTTGTGGTCACCCCTTAAGGGATTGAGACGTCTGGCGATAGATAGATAGATAATTAGATAGACAAGGAGAACCGCGACCTGGTTTAGCACTCACGTATCCTCTTGAGTCCCTAACGCATTTTTTTAATTGATTAATTGTATTCATGCTGCCCACAGACGGTTTTCGTTGACTTTTGAGGAAGAATCTCTCTCTCTCTCTCTCTCTCTCTCTCTCTCATTATAACCTAAATCTGCCACAGTAAACTAATCATGGAGTAAGACAGGTTGTTCTCTCTCTCTCTCTCTCTCTCTCTCTCTCTCTCTCTCTCTCTCTCTCTCTCTCTCTCTCTCCCCCTCTCTCTCTCTCTCTCTCTCACTTTTCTCTTTCTCACTCTCGCGTGTCTCTGTTCAAGTTTTTGTCATCATAACCTAACCTCGGCGTGACAGAAGACAAATATCTATCTATCTATCTATCTGTGTTTATCTGTTCATCCATCTATGTATCTATCTATAGCCAGACGCCTTAATCTCGTAAGCGGTAGCCACAAACAAATCGCCTCCATGTCGCCCTGTCCAATGCCATTACGCTGCCCTCCCCTCAGCTCACACACCCCCCCTCTCTCATATACAAATAGACTGGGAAATATGAGCATCCCACTCGCATTCACTTGGCTTTTGTCATCTCAACCTATTATTGTCAATATTAACCCCACATCGAGTCGCAAAGAAGATATTTTCATCATTTTCACCTGTCTCTTTTTCTCATAATTGTCACACACACACACACACACACACACACACACACACTCTCTCTCTCTCTCTCTCTCTCTCATTCTTTTCCGTGTACCATCCTCTCTAAAATTTACTATCAAACCTTAATGAGTGAAATTATTTGCCAGCAGTTAGCCAAATTTGCCTGAGTTACCCTGGGCAGGTTCGTGTGTGTGTGTGTGTGTGTGTGTGTGTGTGTGTGTGTGTGTGTGTGTGTGTGTGGGTGGCGTGAGGGAGCTTCGAGCCAGTGTGTGTGTGTGTGTGTGTGTGTGTGTGTGTGTGTGTGTGTGTGTGTGTGTGTGGGAGTTGCGAGAGAGTGTGTGTGTGTGTGTGTGTGTGTGTGTGTGTGTGTGTGTGTGTGTGTGGCGTGAGGGAGTTTCGAGACAGTGTGTGTGTGTGTGTGTGTGTGTGTGTGTGTGTGTGTGTGTGTGTGTGGTGGGTGGCGTGAGGGAGCTTCGAGACAGTGTGTGTGTGTGTGTGTGTGTGTGTGTGTTCTTACCTAATTGTTCTTACCTAATTGTATCTTTACAGGAATGAGTCAAGCTCGCACTGTGTGTGTGTGTATGTGTGTGTGTAGTGGGTGGCGTGAGGGAGCTTCGAGACAGTGTGTGTGTGTGTGTGTGTGTGTGTGTGTGTGTGTGTGTGTGTGTGTGTGTGTGTGTGGCGTGAGGGAACTTCGAGCCAGAGTGTGTGTGTGTGTGTGTGTGTGTGTGTGTGTGTGTGTGTGTGTGTGTGTGTGTGTGTGTGTGTGTGTGTGTCACGGGGTTTTTATAATATCTCGGTAATTTTGATATAAATGCTTTAAATGTTATTCAAATTGATAATAATATTCAATAATATTGAAGAGCAGAGACAATGATTCTCTTGCTACATCAAGCAACGATTACTTTACGTTGGCTTAGCACGATTCTCTGAGAACGAGAATTTATAAACTTTCTCAACAGTACACAGCAGAGACTAATTACTCACAATTGCTGAATTACTGTACTGTTAGCCTCTGGAGAAAGTTACATCACCCCTGACAATAAATAACTAATACTAATAATAATAACATCAGGTTCTTGCTGATGCATTAACTCCTGGCACAACGGATTTTAAGTTAATACAACAAGACTGGTCTAAGTACCAGTTATGAAAGCAAACGTTTATGCAAGCTAGGAGCTATATGGAAAATAAGCTTAATTATGGAGAAATGAAACAAGATTTTTACTCTACATTAAGCTCAAGAAATAGAACTGTTAAATTTATTAATTACAAAAACAAATTTAACATTACATTTCAAATCAAATTAAATGAGACGCACTCGCTCACTCACACAGAAGCTAAATACTTACGCCTAGGAAAAACACCTTAACTAAACTCTTAAGACTACAAAATACACAAAGGAAATACTAGTCAATGAATGCGGTGTATCACCCAAAGCTGGAGAACTAAAGGTGGGAGCTTGGAGAAACTGTAAGTGGAGTTTGGGTACTAGCTGACCTCTCGCACTGCTGCACAGGTCCTGTCTCCGTCACAGCAAACACTAAACTGAATTCAAATAATGCATAGGCAGGACGACAAGCCACCAAAAGAAGGCGTGGCTAACGGTTTATGCAAGCAGAGGCGAACGATAAAGAAACAATTGTATCGCTCAGTAACGCACTTAGTGGCGTGCATTAAATCGGTCACTTTTGAAAGTGACGAATGATTTGGAAAGTATACCCCGAAATGGAGAGAGAAACGGTTAACTGAGCGATACACAGTGAGTTTTCCACTAATAGTTCGTGGCTTCTCACAAAAACGGAAATGTCGCGAATTGATTCGTGACATTACGCCCCATGAAAATTAAATCTTTCTTCCTTCAGAAGAATGATTTCAATATACATATATATAAATCCTAACTCAGTCACACAAGATTCACACTGTGGTGTGTGTGCTATCCTGCTACAGGAGAAAGTCGCAGTCGCCAGTGAGCGAAAAAACCTCGTATTTACGTTAATAGAAACAAGCTTGAGGGAAAAACTCCGTGACGACTGTGAAAATCCTGTACTCAGGTCAAACTGAGCGAAAATTCGCTACATTTACACTGACAACTAATTGTTGTGTAGCGTGGTGTATGTAATACACGGTGTAGGTGTGACAGTTGTAGTGTAACTGTACCTACATGTAAAATGACACAGTAAATAATATGGCGACGACGAAGGCAGAGGAGAAGAGGCAGCAGCGTGCGGCAGATGATCAGCTGGTCCGCACAGCAAAACTGCTACACCCATTGCTGAACCTGCAAAACCAATTAAGGTGGAGCATCAAAAGTGTCAATGAGACAAAATTCTTATTATGTTACAATTACTCTCTCTGGCTAGCAGTCAGTACATGCTATGAAAAGTACACTCGAGGTCGCCATTAATTTTAGCACACGATTATGGTCGGCCAGTTGAGAATCCCTGTGCAAACTCGGGTCTTCCATAGCCTCGAACCGCACACGGGTCCTCAACCTGTGCCTTAACCTACAGTACTCATATTAATATCGGGAAGCTGAGAATCCTTGTGCAAACTTGGGTCTTCCATAGCCTCAAGTCGCCTCTGCAGAGTTCTCACTTCCCCCTTAACCTACAGTACTTCTATTAGTACCGGGAAGCTGAGAATCCTTGTGCAAACTTGGGTCTTCCATAGCCTCAAGTCGCTTCTGCGGAGTTCTCTCTCAAACTTCCCCCTTAACCTACAGTACAATACTTATATTAGTACCGGAAAGCTGAGAATCCTCGTGCAAACTTGGGTCTTCCAATGCCTCAAGTCGCCTCTGCGGAGTTCTCTCTCCCCCTTAACCTACAATACAATACTTATATTAATACCGGAAAGCTGAGAATCCTTGTGCAAACTTGGGTCTTCCATAGCCTCAAGTCGCCTCTGCGGAGTTCTCTCTCGAACTTCCCCCTTAACCTACAATACTTATATTAGTATTGGGAAGCTGAGAATCCTTGTGCAAACTTGGGTCTTCCATAGCCTCAAGTCGCCTCTGCGGAGTTCTCTCTCAAACTTCCCCCTTAACCTACAATACTTCTATTAGTACCGGGAAGCTGAGAATCCTTGTGCAAACTTGGGTCTTCCATAGCCTCAAGTCGCCACTGCGGAGTTCTCTCTCGAACTTCCCCCTTAACCTACAGTACTTCTATTAGTACCGGGAAGCTGAGAATCCTTATGCAAACTTGGGTCTTCCATAGCCTCAAGTCGCCTCTCAACTTCCCCCTTAACCTACGGTACATAATATGTATGTAAAGGCCCTGGACATAATGTGTCCTGTGGGGCCAATGGGCGAGACGTCAGGTCTGCACCCACTTCACCACT
Source organism: Coenobita brevimanus (assembly GCF_032717465.1). NCBI lineage: Eukaryota > Metazoa > Arthropoda > Malacostraca > Decapoda > Coenobitidae > Coenobita > Coenobita brevimanus. The sequence continues at coordinate 272,778 of NC_137001.1, forward strand.
ACCCTGTCTCTCAACTGACTCAGAGATTACAGGTGTGGTTATAAATGGCACAGGAAGGGCATGTCCCTGAGTAGTGGCGATACTTTGGCACACACTGCAGGAACGGACAAAACTATCTATGTCCCGTCCCATCCCTGGCCAGAAAAAGTCAGCTCGGATACGGCCCTGGGTCTTCCTTTTCCCCATGTGACCTCCTGAGGCTGAACAATGACCCCATTGTAACACTGCTAGGCGGTACTTGGCGGGAACGACAAACTGCAGTCGAACCTCGCCCTCGGGTGTTCGTGACTCACGGTAGAGCCGTCCTTGTTTACGAAGGAACTTGGCTCGCTCTCCCCGTGAATACTTAATCACTCGACCCTTTTGTTTGTTCCGCACGGTAGCAAGTGTCGGGTCAGAATGTTGTTCTTGCACAACAAGTTGACTACACATCAGATCTTGCGGCGATTCAATGATCACTGGGGTGACACAGTCTGGAGCCTCAGTCATGGCTCGTGTCACCGCAGCAGCCGAAGTCTGAGTAGCGCCATCATCGGAGCAACTATCCTTGACTCCAATAATATTGCCTACTATAAGGTCAAATAGAGGCTCTGGCATGACAACTGCAAGTGTCGTACCAGTATAAAATGGAGATGCCACCTGGATACATGCCTCAGGGAACAATCTCACTGATCCATCAATAAGCTTTGCATGGATCTGTCGACCTGTATACTGCTCAGGCCGAACTAGACTCTGCTTGACAGAGCAACCTGAGGAACCATTGTCTCTCAGGACCTTCACAGGAATGCCTCCCACAAACCCTGGCTGAACAAGGAAGGTACTGTCACCTGTGGGAGGGCCTGTGGAGGAAGCAGCTAGCCACTCATGAGGCTGCTGAATTGATGTGGCAAACATTGTGCCTTGTGAATTATAAGATGGAACATTGGCCATCTGTGGAGGGGGGTTCACTGTCACTGTGGGACTAGTGAACTGTGGGGAAGTACCCACACTGGTAGGGACGTGACCACCAAGCTGCTGCTGAGGAATGAAGGCTGCATTCGCTTCCTGCCTCTTTTGAGCTGGTGGTGAAAAAGTTTGTCTCGACGGTTGGTTGCGTGGCTGATACTGCTGCTGGTTAGGGTACTTGTTGTATCTTTTCCACTCAGGTTTCTGAGTGTTTTGCCCCTGGTCCTTCCACTGCGGTTTTGGACCTTGGCCATTATTCTGAGAATGACCTTGGTGCTGGGATTCGGTCTGAGACGGCTTCCCAGACTTGGCAGTATCTTTTCTGCTCCAGGTGTTTTGCTTACGAGCTTGATACCCGTATGCAGTAAAGAATGCGTCAGCCTTCTCTGCCATTTGGCTGGCATCTTTCACCTGGCAGATCTTAAGCTGTGCTATGAGCTCAGCAGGCCACGACCTCTCTAGCTGTGTACGCAGCATTAGGTCAATTATCCCCTCACGCGTGGAAGGAGTTTCATCTTTCTCCATCCACTCATTTAAGTAAGCTGTGAGACGATCAAGGAACTGAACAGCTGTCTCCTTGTCTTGGAGACGGGCTCGCATGAACTGAACTTTGGCGTCGTCTACTGTGAGACCATACGCCTTAATGAGTGCAGCTTTCATCATCTCATATGTGAGATTGTCTCCACGAATTCTGTGGAGAATATCGAGGGCAGGGCCCTCAAATAAACTAAGAAATTGGATCCGCTTAGCTGCCTCATCCAGTTGATACATGTCTGCCATGTCCTCAAAACGAGCTATGTACGGCTCGATTCGCTCGCTTTCCTTGTATGAAGGAAGCTTGATGCGTGGGGTCGCCAGGACGTGTGCAGGGAGAGCGCTCGTGGAGCTTGAACCAACTGCACCAGATGTGTCTGAACCCAAGGAATCTCGCTTGAGCTTCAGCACTTCAAGTTCATGTTTTTCGCGTGCCTCACGTTCGGCACGTTCGTGCTCTCGTTCTCTGTCTCGTTGTTCACGCTCGTATTCGCGCTGTTCTCGCTCGTGTTCGCGCTGTTCTCGCTCTTTTTCTAACTCGAGCTCGCGTTGTTTCTGCTCGTGTTCGCGCTCCTTTTCGCGTTCCTCACGCTGTTCTCGCTCGTATTCGCGCTGAATCCTACGCTCTTCACGAGCATCTTTCTCACGTTCTTGCTCGTAATTGAACCGTGAGAGAACGTAACTCTGTATTTTCTCTGGGTCTGTGAGACCCATATCTTTGGCTTCCTGTACAAATACAGCGGTAGCCATGGCGCTAATTTATTAAGCAAAACCGAAATTGAGTACTGACTGCTTAGCGACGAATACTAATAAACACAAGTAAAGAGTACAGACACAAGCTAGTGGTGACCAGTCTTATCTAGTTAACTGGCAAAGAATAAATCAAAAATGTAAATGACTGGGAAGACTCAATAATAAACACAATGGTAGGGCGACTTCCCAGAAGCGAATAAAATTGTCTGGCGTTACCAAAAATAAACTAGAGTTAAGTACTCTATGGATTGATAAAGCAAAATTCACTTGCTAAATTAACGGTAAACACCAGTAAACTTGTGTCTATAAACTTTAATGATAAATACCTAAATATGAATGAGTGAGCACTATCTCGTGAATAGCTTTAGAGCTAGGAGTTAATATCCTGGCGAGGTCGCCAATTGTCACGGGGTTTTTATAATATCTCGGTAATTTTGATATAAATGCTTTAAATGTTATTCAAATTGATAATAATATTCAATAATATTGAAGAGCAGAGACAATGATTCTCTTGCTACATCAAGCAACGATTACTTTACGTTGGCTTAGCACGATTCTCTGAGAACGAGAATTTATAAACTTTCTCAACAGTACACAGCAGAGACTAATTACTCACAATTGCTGAATTACTGTACTGTTAGCCTCTGGAGAAAGTTACATCACCCCTGACAATAAATAACTAATACTAATAATAATAACATCAGGTTCTTGCTGATGCATTAACTCCTGGCACAACGGATTTTAAGTTAATACAACAAGACTGGTCTAAGTACCAGTTATGAAAGCAAACGTTTATGCAAGCTAGGAGCTATATGGAAAATAAGCTTAATTATGGAGAAATGAAACAAGATTTTTACTCTACATTAAGCTCAAGAAATAGAACTGTTAAATTTATTAATTACAAAAACAAATTTAACATTACATTTCAAATCAAATTAAATGAGACGCACTCGCTCACTCACACAGAAGCTAAATACTTACGCCTAGGAAAAACACCTTAACTAAACTCTTAAGACTACAAAATACACAAAGGAAATACTAGTCATTGAATGCGGTGTATCACCCAAAGCTGGAGAACTAAAGGTGGGAGCTTGGAGAAACTGTAAGTGGAGTTTGGGTACTAGCTGACCTCTCGCACTGCTGCACAGGTCCTGTCTCCGTCACAGCAAACACTAAACTGAATTCAAATAATGCATAGGCAGGACGACAAGCCACCAAAAGAAGGCGTGGCTAACGGTTTATGCAAGCAGAGGCGAACGATAAAGAAACAATTGTATCGCTCAGTAACGCACTTAGTGGCGTGCATTAAATCGGTCACTTTTGAAAGTGACGAATGATTTGGAAAGTATACCCCGAAATGGAGAGAGAAACGGTTAACTGAGCGATACACAGTGAGTTTTCCACTAATAGTTCGTGGCTTCTCACAAAAACGGAAATGTCGCGAATTGATTCGTGACAGTGTGTGTATGTGTGTGTGTGTGTGTGTGTGTTTGTGTGTAGTGGGTGGCGTGAGGGAGCTTCGAGCCAGTGTGTGTGTGTGTGTGTGTGTTTCGTTCATTTTTGCGCTCCTGCCAGGCGTCTCTTTGCTCTTATTTACCAGTAATTGAGTCATATAGTTTTCACTGGCTGGCAAAGTGGATGTCGGTCGGGATAAAAGTGGTGGTTTACTAGACACATCAGGACAAATAATCATCATCTTGTAATTAATTATAAGCCGATTGGTAAGGATTAACAAAGGAGGAATATTTTTTACCCCTGTCTAAGGATTACGATACTTCTTTTACGATAATTATTTCTACGAGACTTATACGATATTTCTTTGTGCTATAATTCTTTTTACGATACCTCTTTTACCATAATTTCTTCTTACGATATATATTACTTCTTACGACATATCATTTTACGATGCTTCTTTTACGACAGTTAACGATATATATATTATTTTCAATATTTCTTTTACGTTTATTTTTACGATATTTCTTTTTAGGTCCGTGCTCTCGTCCGTTAAGGAAGCTCCGTAACACCTTTTCCTAAGCGATTTATTTGGCTTATCACACCTTACTGTCCTTCCCCGTATTGCCTAAGTCATTTTACTATTGTCATACTCTGCATATATAACATGCAAAAGGAATCAGCCATACCCCAAAATAAGTCGCAGTGGAAGAGGTGTTAGAGAGCTTTCTTATCTGACGAGAATACAGGCCATAAAATGAAAGTTTTTAGAGACAGTCTCCATTTAGCTCCCCCCCTCCACCTCACACACAGCAAAGACAAGTTTAATTATTCCTGCCAACTCATATACAATCATTCTCTGTCTCTGTCTCTGTCTGTCTGTCTGTCTGTCTGTCTCTCTCTCTCTCTCTCTCTCTCTCTCTCTCTCCACAAAGCAACAGGAAATAAACCACAAGAAGACGATAATCCGGACCAGGTCAGTATCAATGAACAGTACCACAAAAAATCGTGTTAGTGAATTGGTTTATAAAGTTATCTTCATTGAGTGAAAAATAAGATGGTTACGATTTCTCACGTCGTGATTAGGCTACTTGAAAATATTTTTATCTCTTAGACGACGACAGGCCAGTCCTAAGCTGTCTTAAATAATCTTAAAGGCACTAAGCTCGACAGATAGATCTTGTCACTTCCTGAAAGGGCTATTGGAGAGAATCGTTAATCTTAGAGGGGGTACTCCTAGCCCCGTTGTCTCACAGGGGAAGGAGCCTCCCTAGCACCTTTTCCATAGCTATTTATTTTTGGATATAGTTGGTTAATATCGTTTCATACGTTATTTATGCTGGGTATGGTGATGTTTGAAGCATTTACATAACAGAATAGGACAATACGGTGTAATATGCCTGAATAAACCGCTTAGGAAAAGGTGATAGGGAACTTCCTTAAAGGAAGAGAATACGGGCCCTCAGCTGACTATATTCGTGTGGCCGTGACTAGAGTATACTATACTCCTTTCCTCATAACATGGCCTAAATTTTCGTCCTTGTGCAGCTTGTTTGACGTAGCACAATGGCAGAATTGGGTGATGTTACGGCTCTACATCCTCTCCATAACACGTCCTCCTGACTAGCATCATATCCTAGTGTTAACTTATTGCTACTGCTGAGTCCTCAAGATGAAGAGATGGTGATTTTAGGCCAAGTTAGAGTGAAAAGAGTATAGCTGACATTCCACACATCTTTATCCTGTTCACTACAACTCACTTTCATTTTCCTATTGCTATCTTCTGACGGTGGTATTTTCAGGCTGGGAATGTCTGACCTGTAGAAGTGATATACGTATAGCCTTCATAACCTCTTTACTAGCAGAGCTGGTTCCTAAGCTGATTAAAATGTTAGTAAAACAAACTGATAGCTAGATAGATAGATGGGGTTAAAAAAAGGCTTAGTATCTGATAGGTAGATAGACATGGATAGATAGATAGATAGATAGACAGATAGACAAACGGAGTTAAAAGTACGCTTAGTTTATGACTGATAAGTAGATGGATAGGTGGATGGACTGATATGTGGGGGTTAAGAGAAGGATTAGTGTATTAGTGTATTACTCGACATATATACTGTGTAGAGAGAGAGAGAGAGAGAGAGAGAGAGAGAGAGAGAGAGAGAGAGAGAGTTTTTATTGTTTCCCTCATCGACACATTCTCGCCCTCCTCAGTTAAGTAGAAATTGACGATGATAAAGTATGCAGGCTGTGAAGGAGCGTCTCCTCAGTTATATTTCCATGTATAATTTCTGGTGGTTATATCCATGCAAATCATATCGGAAAGGAATACCACAGCCAAGAGAGGGGGGAGTGAGGGGGGAACTGTAAATCGGAAATAATGTAACGGTAGCTAGAAGCAGTTAGGTTAAAAGTGGACAAATATAGAAGGTGGCAATGACAGGGTTAAATGTATATTGTGGAAAATTTATTAAAAAATACAACAGTTTTGGCCCCACTTGGATCCCTTTATCTATTCATGTCTTTTCCTTCCCTAGTGTGCGGGTATTGATTCTTCCAAGTGATTGTGAATGTGGCGATTGGATGATGATGATGATGATGATGATGAACAAGAGGAGGAGGAGGAAGAAAAAAGGAGGAAGAAAGTGATGATGATGACGATGATGATGATGATGATGAACAAGAGGAGGAGGAGGAAGAAAAAAGGAGGAGGAAAGTGATGATGATGATGATGATGACGATGTTGATGGTGATGATGATGATGATGATGACGATGATGTTGATAATGATTATGATGATGAACAAGAGGAGGAGGAGGAAGAAAGGAGGAAGAAAGTGACGATGATGATGACTGCGCTAATGAAGATGATGATGAGTGGGCGAGAGAGAGTGAAGGGAGGGAAAGAGTTTGGGCATGAAAGTGAGTGAGAGTGTAGGAGTGAGTGAGAGTGTAAGAGTGTGACAGTGAGAGAGTGACAGAGGGGAAAAAAGAGTGAGAGATTGTGTGAGTGTGTGGGAAAGTGAGAGAGCATGAGTGTGAAATTGTTAAAGTAAGAGAGAGAGAGAGAGAGAGAGAGAGAGAGAGAGAGAGAGAGAGAAAGATTCTGAAAATATGTAAGATAACTGAAAAGGATTGAGCTTAAATAACAGGTGCATTTCCGGCCGCCTCAGTATTTGATGAATATTTGAGAGAAGCCTCCATCTCGACCCGCGACCATCATTATTTATCTTTTCAGTCTAGAGTTGGATGTGGATGTGACAGAAAGCGTGAGGAGAAACACATTGAGGTGGTTTGGCCATGTGGTGAGGATGGAGAGCGAGAGACTAACGAGGAGAGCGTATGTGAGTGAGGTGGATGGGGGGAGAGGGAGGGGGAGGCCAAGGTTGGGATGGAGGGATGGAGTGGAGAGGTATATGAAAGAGGGGGCGTGAGGTATGGGTAGGGCAGTGAAATGGCGAGGGACAGGGAGACATGGAGGCGATTTGTTTGTGGCCACTTCTTACGGGATTAAAGCGACTGACGATAGATAGACATAGAC
>NC_137001.1:285000-345000 GCF_032717465.1 Coenobita brevimanus
TCCTTTTCCTCTCCCCCGTTCCCTTTCTCCTTCCTAATGTGTGTTTTGATTCTCCCATATTTCCCCATCTTTTTACTCTTCCTGTCGTTCGCTAGTTTTAACTCAATGTATACCTGTATTTTATTTGTATATTTTTTTATTACTTTCCTTGATGCTTCTTAGTTTTAGTTCAGTATATGCATATTTTTTGTTTTTATTCTAGTGGATTAAGGAGATTATCTAGTACAGAATCTCATATTTAGATTTATATTATTAAATATATATCCCATTTAATGTCCTTTTATCATATTCAGTTACCGACATAGTTTAGATAAGTATCATAAAAGAGCTTATTAACAGATTATATTCAGTAAAACAGTACTGTGTTTAACCTTGAATCAAACGGTGCATTTTTACACCGGTTCATGCGAGAAAGCCGGCGGGAGTAATGCTTTGCTCGGCGGGTGTGTTTCTGTTTGTGCATCAACAGAATAAGTCAAACAGTTTTGATCGGATTTCAGCCAAACTGGGTGGAATGTTGAGAGTTTGCCAAGGTAAAAATGCACTATCTAGAAATACAGGTCAAAGGTTAAGGTCACATAGCAATGCCAACATAATCATTTTTTTTAATAGAATTAGACCAAACTTCTGAAAGGGCTGAAGGTCAGGCAAGAACAAAGGAAGCTGGTTTAGAACAGTTAGTCAGGCCAGGGTCACAGGGCTGGACTAAATTTGGACCCGTGTGTGCCTTTGAGTGAACCAAATGACTGAAACAGCAGCAATTGTTATCGAGTTTAGAGCAAGCAATGAGGAAGGGTTGAGGGTCAGCGAAGGCTTTGACCTGCTGCGTAATAGAATAATAGGTCAAGGGTCGAGGCCACAGGGGAAAGTAAACTTAATCAGTGTCTATCCGATTTAGGTCAATCTTGGTGGATGTGTTCAAGGTAAGGCAAGGATGACGCGATTGGCTTTGGAGATATTGATAAATCAAGTAACAGGAAAAGGTCAGATTTTCTCCCCTGTAACACAACAAATTATGATCCTGTTTGAACCAAACCTGATGGAGGACCGGAAGGTCTGTCAAGAATGAAGAGATTTAATGTTAAAAACAGTAAGTCAGAGGTCATTGTTACAAGGTAAGGTTAGTTCAGCTGGTTTTGATCCAATTTTGACCAAACTTAGCGCGAAGGTTAAGGGTCAAACAAGTGAGGTAATTCGCGTCTGAGAACAGTCGGTCGAAGGTTAGGACCACAGGGCAGAGTCAAATGTTGGACCCCTAGACCAACTGCAGGGCGTGGGTGTTGCACCCTCTTAGTGTTTCCTTCTTTTTAAGTTTATTTTTGCTGCCAACAAGAGAGAGTAGTCGACTTTTTTTTAATGCAAGGAAGAAGGAACCGAAGGCCCGGAGCCCACAGATTGTTCCCTCCAAGAAAAACAAAAACAAGACAACAGAGAGTCAAATTCAAGATCCCCACTCGAGGCGAAAGGGTTAAGGTGGTCTCTGTATAGCCCTTTGCTTTCTTCTAAGAATATAATTGCATGGAAATAGCAAAAATAAAATATATAACACATATTCGTGTCAAAACTGTTTAGGAGATGGTGTCAGGGAGTCTCCTTGGCCAGCGGGAATATGGAAATTATTACCTTCACACTCTGTTTGAAATTCTTACACGTTATTGGCCCTCTGTACTTACTCATTTACTCCACCCTCTCTCTCTCTCTCTCTCTCTCTCACTCTCTCTCTCTCTCTCTCTCTCTCTCTCCCTCTCTCTCTCTCTCTCTCCCTCTCTATCTCCCTCTCTGTGAACACTGCAGAGGAATAAGTGTGAGTGCTCTACGTCCTCCTTTCTAACTTATGAGGTAAAACACACACACACACACACACACACACACACGGCTTGGTGAGCTCTCATGCATTTGCTCTCAGTAGTGTGTGAATCTGCAGCTTAGAGAGAGAGAGAGAGAGAGAGAGAGTAGTGGGTGGGTGGGGGACCTCCTAATTACGCACTTCATCTTTTCAGTTGTCTTAAAGCTCTCTTAACATCCAGGGCCCGTACTTATAAAACACTAAGACTGCGTCATAAGGCTAAAGTCTGTCTTACATTCACAGGAGCGAGCCATAATTCCTTATGTTCGACCTAACCCAAGTCATAGCTAAGGACACCTCCCGAGTTGGTACAGCGCTTAGGACGCGGCTAATGACTCCATCTTAACGGTAAACATAGCCGCCGCACCACAAAAACAACAAATTCGCCACCGTCAACCAAGACGTTCCCGTGACAGGAAAGATGTGCTTAATGAGCTAAGTGATGCACAACTGGTAAAGAGATACCGCCTGGACCTGGGGCATAATTTCTGTGACAGATCTGGTGCGGAAGACCCTAACGAGACCAACGGCAAGAAACATGGCTCTCACGCCAGAAACGAAAGTTATATTAATGTTGCATTATCTTGCTACTGGAAAAAAATGCAACTCTGTAGTGGTGACGACCACTTGTGCGTTTCTTTATCGTACTGTTGGAGTTCTTCCTGCTGCTGGTGGCGGTGCTGTTGCTTGTTTACAGGATGGTGTGGTGAGGCAACATGTCCTCGTCCACAGTAAAACAAAGTGGTAAATAAATTATTCCTAAAACTTGACATTAATTAGTTAACTTTTTGCCGAAAACATTGAAGAAAAATTTTATTATAATCTTTTATTTTTGGTTACGGCCTTTCTCTGCTGTTTTTTTTTTTTTTCTTTTTTTATTAATGTTCAATTTTCAAAACTCCGAAGTGCTACATATAGCAAACCGCTCTCTAGGCAACTTGTGATTACGACCGAACAAAGTCTCGACTTTGTTATGATCAACTACTCCATAAGTCTCACATTTCTGACTTTCACCTAACTGTGATGTAGGTTATATAATTATGTCTTCCTCCTGCCTGCTGCGTTCCTGAGTGAGGCTGTTTGAGCACAACGAGTATCTTTGTGTGTGTGTGTGTGGGGGGGGGTTATTTTTTGAAGCGTTGGATGAAATTTGGTGAATATAGTGTCTTGTTTGTTCCGGTACCTACTATTTCACTTAGTTCTTCATGCTGACGGAACTTTATATAGTCTTCGGAATATACAGTAAATTTAATCACATTACTTGATAACAAGCAGACATTTCTCAGAGAGCGCATACCTCCGCCAACGCGTATACCAGACGGCTCAGGTCACCGCCAAAATTTAATCAGCTCTCCCTTGGCTCATGACTCACGTATCCACAAAATTTCATTAAAATCCATCAATAACTTTTTGAGATAGCTTGTAGACAGACAGGCAAACAGAGGTGAATACATAACTTCCTAGTTACGATGGCGGAGGTAAACGACGACCATCAGCAACCCTTATTATAAAACCAATGATCCCCTGGGCGAAGATCATTTTCGACCTGTGTTCTCGTCGGTTGAGGTAGCTTCCTAACACCTGTTCCTAAGCGATTTATTTTACTTACATCATCCTGGTCTGTTTTATATAAATCTCACAGGCACTGCCACACTCTGCGTAAGTAACGTACGATCGGATATTAACCAGCCATATCCAAAAATAAATCGTCAAGGAAGAGGTGCTAGGGAGCCTCCATATACGAAGAGAATACGTTTATATGTGTCCGATGAACAGTACACCTTTCTTTGTGTAATGTTTTTCATGTCTTCATAGTAACTTCACTAATACAGATATGCTCCTTAATGCATTTGGGTCTCTTTATGTTGTTGTTGTGGTGGTGGTGGTGCTGTGCAGGTCGTCATCGTCGTAGTATCGGTTTCACTCATCCATTTGATTTACTTGTTGTTTATTAGTTAATGGTATGCGATCTGATAGAACTTGGGTTGCAAACTGTATGGGAATATTCAGAGCATAAAGATTCAGATGTGGGGATGTTTTGAGCTGACTACATCAGAAGTGTTCAAGCAGTAGATTTACAAGAACGTCTTTCATTAGTTATGGAATCCAGCTTATTACTGGGCCATAGTACCGTAATTAAAGGAGAAGAAGCCGTGGAAGCAAGACACACGCTCTGTGCAATTGCTCTTTCACTTCAGCCAGAGAGTGCATTCCATTTCAACCTGGATCAGTTTTCGCATCACACAAGAGAATGTTAGCAAAAAGTATTACCTCAGTTTGATGAAAACAATATATATATATTTTTTTCCAGTAAAGGGAACCATAGATAGCCTATTTCACGGAGATGATGAAAGTCTAAAACATGTTACACACTTTTCAAGAAAAATATTTTTTTGAGTGGTGAGTAGGCAACATGACTAATATACAGAAAGACTTCATGACAAAAGTGAATCGGCTGACATCTTTGTACCTTTTAATAATGACATTTGGTATCCTCAAGGAATACGTGTGCCTCAAGGTAAGAACCTTTACTTTACCCTTAAGTATACTCAGAAAAAACAGTAACGCACACCTGGGGAACTTTTGATGCAAATATGGACGAGTATTGTAGGACACACCTGAATCTATTAACCTAGTACCTTCAAAACCACAGCACCCAGAATGTGAACTTTTATGCGATTTTGAGTCCTAATAATTACGGTCCCCGCTATGGAGGGGCTTGGGGACGGGTATTGTTTTCACTTGGTTTGTCTGTCTGTTAACAACTTTACACGAAAACTGCAGGTGAGATTTTAATTAAAATTACAAGGATGATGGACTATGACCTTCTGATCACCTGATTAAATTTTGGGACATTTTATGCCAAGGTCCAGGCTGTAGGCCCCCAAAAAATGTAAAAAAAAAAAAAAAATCATTTTTACGTCCTAACTCTTTCCAAATTCGTCATATCGACACGAAACCAAAACCTAAAGGTGTAGCTTTCAAATCTGCATCCTATAACATGCCTCATTACATCAGGAGAGTCACCCCCCCAGTTAGCAGTAGGGGGGTCAGTGTCAGGTGGGTCGGGCCTAAAATTTCAAATGGGCATAAAATCGTCAATTTTCACCCGATTTACTCCAAAGTTGATATGTGAAATCTTTGACTAGATATCCTGTTGCATTTATATGACAACACTAATATGACTGCCGGGAACGGGGTTTGCATAGCCTTGGCAGAGCTTCATATTTGCACATATAATCACAGTGTGCTCCATATACCACAGTGCTTCGTCCATGTTTCAGAATGTTACGTGCAGTAAGAGACTCGATACCTTATAGGTTGACTAAGTTAGGAAGACAGGCAATTACACTGACATTAAGCCAGACAAGTTCTCAATTCCTTGCTCTCGTATCTCGTAACTTTTTCATGGAGGAAAAGTGGAATCTTTCTAAGGGTGGGAAATAGGTTCTGTGAGGCTGGGTGTTTCTTTAAGCTGACACAGAGACTGACTTTGTGCATGAGCTCTATTGAACTCTATGGTGAGCAGCTCCAATTTGCAGGGGACTTGCCACATAAAGTTATTCTATTTAGGCGTTTGTAAAGGGAGATTAGTCTCATTACCCATCATCCCTTTCTCTCTCTCTCTCTCTCTCTCTCTCTCTCTCTCTCTGTTCTTATATCAACCCTCCACAAAGTCTCTCCAACATTCTCCAACACATTGTTCTGACAACACCCATAAATCACTTGCTATCCCTGTCACACACACACCCTCACATTCCTTCTCACATTTCCTCCTAGTCCTTCACACTCTCCCTTACACACCCTCGCACTCCCTCACATCCTTTCTTCCTCTCACAACAACTACTCCTCCATCTCAGTGGCACGCAATCTCCGTCACTCTGTTGTCTCTCAAAGGACCTCTGTTGCTCACATTTTCAAAGCCTCTCACACTATTTCTTATCCTGTACAAATGTCTTTTCTTGCTTCACAGTGTATATTTTATCAGCTCTCCCCTCTTCCGTCTATCTGGATGCATCTGTGTAATAATCCAGCCATCTGTCTGTGTATCCGCCTACACTCTCTCTCTCTCTCTCTCTCTCTCTCTCAATAAATAAATAAATAAATATAAATCTCAGTATGTCTTTCAATATCTATATCTATCCATCTGTGTGTGTGTGTGTGTGTGTGTGTGTGTGTGTGTGTGTGTGTGTGTGTGTGTGTGTGTGTGACAGCAGTGTTTCTAGAATAAAACAATCTGAAAAAAAAAATGGTAGTGTGGTTACATGAGAGTGAGAAAGAAGAGACTGAGAAAAGAGAGTGGGAGTGAAAGAGGTACATGAAGAAGCATACAAAAATATTGGGGAAAATGAAGATAATAGTTACAGGCTGGAAAAAGGAGACACACACACACACACACACACACACACACACACACACACACACACACACACAAAAGGTGAGAAAAGAGTGAACCAAGACTGAGATGTGCTGGTGAGAAAAGAGTGTCAGAAATTATTGAGAGGCGAATACGAGAAGATGTGGAAAGGGAGCTAGTGTTAAAATAAACAGATACATAAAAGACGCGTGTGTGTGTGTGTGTGTGTGTGTGTGTGTTTTGTCCGTCTGTATATTCTCTCTCTCTCTCTCTCTCTCTCTCTCTCTCTCTCTCTCTCTCTCTCTCTCTCTCTCTCTCTCTTTCGGCAGTAGGCCTATGCCAACTCCGGCCATGCAAAAGTCAACATCTGATCAAAGCTTGGTGAAGTAGAGTCTGGTATGTGTGTGTGTGTGTGAGAGAGAGAGAGAGAGAGAGAGAGAGAGAGAGTTTAACAAGCATTATATGACAAGATTCATGTTTCAAAATATTCCATGTACAAATTACTCTGACTGGGTGAGTGCAAACACCATTCCCAAGCAAATAAGTTTTTTTTGTTTTTTTAATCAATTTACATGGATGATACAAGCAGGAATTTAGTTTCATAAGGTCAACACAGGTAATGATATTTTGTGTTCCTGCTTCTAAAAATAGCCTTGCTATATACAGGTCAGCTAGGAAATTATATAAATGGATAAAAAGAAATGTTGGGTAGCGAAATCATTGTTCATACAGTATATGCTAATTTTAACCAAAGGCATATTATTTTCATCCTCTTCAACATGAGGAAGTTTATATATAACTGTTGTTTCCACCAGACGATTTTATTCAGCTTAGGAGAGACTTCTTGAAATGCAGAGTTAGCTACAGCCATCATCAATTGTTCTAATAATTCAAATCCTCCTAAGTTAAATAAACTTGCCTGGTATACTCGCCTTACGGCAACTCGTCTCTTAAGCCCCGCCCTCTTTCTGAAATCATGGCCCTGCCCCTCCTCACCCACTCTCTGGATATTGGGTGAGGAGGGGCGGGGCTTAGGAGACAAGTTGGCTGGCGGCAGGTATAGCAACAAAACAATATCAAACAAGACAAGGATATCATCGTATTGAAGAAGCTAATTTGGATCCTGTAGACATAATCTGTTCACTTTCTTAGCCTAAACTTGTCGTCTGTCCACACTAAATTTTGAGTTCTAACAAAAGATTAACACTGGAAAATGGTGCTAATCACGAAATAGTATATAAAAGTTGCAGAATCATAGTATGTCATGTTCTGTCCATGAGCTGTAACGGTAGATAAACACTAGACTTTGGTGCTAGTCACGAAGAGGTGCCGTGGAAAAGATGCAGAACTGAAGTATTATCTTCCTCTGCCTTTGAACTGTACCAAGAGACTAATACTGGAATGTAGCTAGTCACGAAGAAGGACTAATGTGTTGCAATTCACGAAGTGCAGATAAGTTGCTAGTCACGGCTAGTCACGACGAAGTGCAGATATGTTGCTAGTCACGAAAAAGTGCAGGTATGTTGATAGTCACGAAGAAGTGCAGATATGTTGTTAGTCACGAAGAAGTGCAGATATGTTGCTAGTCACGAAGACGTGCTACTACAGTACGTTGCTAGTCAAGAAGAAATGCAGTTAATGTAGCTAGCCACGAAGAAGTGTAGATATGTTGCTAGTCACGAAGATGTGCAGATAATGTTGCAAGTCAAGAAGTGCAGATATGTTGCTAGTCTCGAAGAAGTGCCAGTATGTTGCTAGTCACGAAGAAATGCTTTTTCGAAGGATACACAGCTTTAATATTGCCTTGCTGTGCCATGGAAGGGATGGAAAGCCGTCATATTTTCTTTGCCTGTCAGTGAGCTGTAACAAAGAGTAACACTAAAATATAGGCTAGTCACGAAGAAGTGCTACAAGAAAACTGTGTACTTGTATTCTGCCTTATTCCTCCCTTGAACTATGCAGAATACTCTGCTAATGGGACGAAAATCACCGCCAGGTTAAAAAGATGAGGTCTGCCTGTTACTGTTGTTGCTTCACCTGAGAGAGAGAGAGAGAGAGAGAGAGAGAGAGAGAGAGAGAGAGAGTCGCGACAAAAGAAGAAGGAAATGCAGCATAAAGAGACAACAACAGAGGAAGGAAACGTAGTGAAAAAAGAAAGAACGAGAGAAAGAAGGGGGGCGGGGAGAGTGGGCAGTGAAAGAGATACAGGAGAGAGAAAAGGAGAAGGGAAGTGTAGAGAGGGAGGAGAGAGGAGGCATGAAAGGGACAGGAGAATGAGCATGAAGGAGCATTAAAGGAGAATACAAAGGGAGTCACACAAAAGAACAGACCAGTGAGGGTTGTGAAGGCGCGAGATATTGAGACTAGCAGCATTAACCTCAATGGACACCCACGAAAGATGCTCCATTGTTACACCCACGAAAGATGCTCCATTGTTACACCCACGAAAGATGCTCCATTGTTACACCCACGAAAGATGCACCATTGTTACACTCATAATAGATGCACCATTATTATATCCACGAAATATGCACTATTATTACACCCACGAAAGATGCTCCATTGTTACACCCACGAAAGATGCACTATTATTACACCCACGAAAGATGCACCATTATTACACCCACGAAAGATGCACCATTATTACACCCACGAAAGATGCTATATTATTGCACCCACGAAAGATGCACTATTATTACACAAATTCTCAGCGGTTCTAGACTGAGGATAGCAGTTTGAAGACTTGGGTGATTCTGGTAAATCTGTAGCGCTAGAAGTATCATGAAATTACCACAGACGCGGGTGCTGGAGAGGGACGCCTTCACGTGGTGGCACCAATATAACCGAGCGGCTCCTCTGCCTGGTTAGACAGTCGTCCCTCAATTCCCTCCCCATACTTCAAAATTTTCGTCCTTTTGCATCCTATTTTCTGTAGCTCAGTGATAGAATAACAACACTGATTTGCATCCTTTCCAAAGCACTTCTTCGTGACTAATACCATCAGTTAATCTCTTGTTACAGGTCATCGTGCTGGATGGATAGACAGCAGGATTTGCCTAAGTTTAAGTGGAGTGAGTCTAATGCACACAAGCCATAAGGATGTAATTTAAGTGGGCCAGAGGATAGCGTTACACCTCATCGTAAGCAATTCATTCTGCACGTCACATCTCTGTATCCAAATCAATGTTAGTGAAATTGAAACTATATAAGTGATATAGAAGAGAGTTAAAGATGTAATATGCAAAATAAATTGCCATGGAAGAGGTGTTATGAAGCTTCCTAGGCAGTACTCAATATGGTCCCTAGCCAGACTGGTACCTATTCTGGGATTACAGTGACTGCCATATAGACTTATAAAATCACCAACTTTCCACTTAGTATTACTAAAAAAAAAGGAGGGGGGGGGGTAGCGTAATCAAATTTCGCGTAAGGCCTCCTATCCTGGTTATGTCCGCCACCCTTTGTTTATATTTTGGAACTCTGAAATAAACTAAATCTGTATGGATACACTAGTATATTGTAAGGCACGAAGATAATGGACTTGGCTCCGTTAGAGAAAACAAACTATTGAGGGTTAACAATAATAATTTAGCAGATAAAATATTTTTCTGAACTTTGAAACCAAGAAAAGTTTATAGCCTACCAAATCTTGGGCCCGGGGTGGTGCTTCTGCAAAGTTTCATTAAATTTGGTCCACGCATCTAGGAGTAGGTGGATAAACCCTTATACAAACAGACAACGGTCCATTATTATATTGATGTCCCATACAGTATATATAACGAGGTGAATGTCAAACGAGGCAGATTATATACCAAAACACATGGTAATGAAGTAAATGATGCACTTGGCCTAAAAATGCCATCACTCCATCCTGAATACTAAGGTGTAACTGGAGATTAACACGAATATTGTGCTAGTCACGAGGAAGTGCTATGAAAAGAATGTAAAGCTGTTGTGTTATCGGTTCCACCCCACTGAGATACGTGAAATAAGCTGTAGAAGGAATAACATCTAGGCCAAGTTAAGGTGAAAGAACTACAGCCTGAAAACACGAAATAATGCAGTAACAAATACAATATGACTATGAAGCATTTCAGACACTGAGGGACATGTCAGGAAAAATATTATCTTTGGGAAATGTAATGTGTGTAGGTTTGTACATATCAGGACTAAAAGACAGCACTCAGAGAGCACATCTCTGTCAACACCTTTACCAGACAACTCAGATCACCACATTATAATCAACTCCTTGGCCCATAACCCACGTATCCACGAAATTTCACAGAAATCCGTCAATAACGTTTTTGGATCTTTAGGACAAACATAAAAAAGGGGATGAATAAATAACTTCCTCGAGATCTCGGTGGCGGAGGTTATTTGAGAGCTTTTGGCCCGTGTTCTCGTCGGTTAAGGAAGGCCCCTAACACCTCTTCCTTTGCTATTTATTTTTGGATATTGGTTGTTAATATTATTTTGTACAATATATATACAGAGTATGACGATACTAGAAGGCTTTATATAACATTAAGAGAACTGAAAGGTATAATAAACCAAATAAATCGTTTAGGAAGAGGTGTCAAGAAGCTTCCTTAACCGACTTGTGGGGACGGTGAGTGAATGAAATGCAGGTAGTGAGTAACTGAGAGAGATGAACTGAGTTATTAAGTGATAAACAATTGTGAGTGAACGATAGGTACAATGACCAGGTGAGTGACTGAAAGCAAGGAAGAGTAGTACCGTACACCGGAAAGAGAATGAATGTCAGCGTAGTAAACCGGAAAGAGAATGAATGTAGGCGTAGTCTATATATCTACATACCTAGGCTGTTTCCCTCAAAGAATGGGAGGTAGCCGAGACAGGACGACACGCTCCCAATTTACTCATCCACACACACACATTCATTCGCATCTTAGTCCCATGGGGAGAAGGGACAGATCCTCATCGCAACACACCGCACTAGGGTCAACTGCGCAGTGAAATCAGCGATATCCGCAGCACGACCCGACACATCATAATGGACCCACCCCTTTACCCGCACCTGACCTGATCAGCTGATTAGACCAAATGCGGGAGAATATCCCTTCAGGGCTGCATCACTCACAATTTCTCTCCAATCATTCCTATCACGAGCAGCCACTCTTCCTTGCTCAACAGACATCTCTCTCGCATCCATCACTCTCTTCACACTGTCCATCCATCCTATTCGTAGTCTTCCTCTCAGCCTTACACCACTCACATAAAATCTAGTTACCTTTTTCACCAATCGCTCGTCATCCATTCTCTCCATATGCCCAAACCATCGCAACACCCTCTGCTCAACTAGATCAGCCATCTCCCGCACAACTCCAGTTCTCATTCGCACGTCATCATTTTTCACTCGATGCATATGCGTCACTCCACACATACTCCTCAGGCACCTCATCTCCATTACATTCAAACTTTTCCTCTCTGCTACACCCATATTCCATGTTTCAGCCTCATATAACGCAGTCGGTACCACAACACCCTCATACACCCTTCTCTTTACATCCATTTTAAGCGAACGACATCTAAACACTTTTTTCATTCCTCCTAGCACCTTTCCTACTTCATTCATTCTAAATTTCAATTATGCATCTGATCTTCCATCCACAGCAACATGTGACCCTAAATACTTAAAACACTCTACCTCCTCAACCAACTCATCATTCAAAACCATATTCATCCTCCTACCATCTACCAACCTCGTACACTTCATCACTTTACTCTTATTCTCATTTACTTTCAATTTCCTCCTTTCACACACCCTTCCAAACTCCTCTACCAACTGTCTCAATCCCTCCTCTGAATCAGCCACCAGTGCAGTATCATCTGCAAACAGCAGCTGATTCCGATTACACTCTCTACCATCAGCATTTACCAGACTCAAACCTCCACCTATAACTCTTGCATTCACCTCCCTTACAACACCATCCATATAAATATTGACCAAGGCAACATCACACATCCCTGCCGCAGCCCCACTCTCACGGGTCACTCACAGCATTTCTCACTGTTACACATGTTCTACTATGTACATTAAAACTTTTCACTCCTTTCAGCAACCTACCATCAAGTCCATATAATCTTAAAACAGTCCACAAAGCCTCCCTATCAATTCTATGATACGCTTTCTCTAAATCCATGAATGCCCAAAACACATCCTTGCCTTTCGCTAAATACTTTTCACACACTTGTCTCACAGCAAACAGCTGATCCACGCATCCCCTCCCTCTCCTAAAGCCACACGCTCATTACCAATCACTCCCTCTGTACCCTCTCTAACTCTCTTAATTAACACTCTACCATACACCTTACCTACAACACTCAACAGGCCCCTAAATCTATTACATTCATATTTATCAATTATCACCCTTACCGTACACAACGTTGTAGGCGTAGTAAACCGGAATAAGATTGAATGGCAGCGTTGTAAACCGGAAAGACAATGAATATAGGCGACATGAGTGAGAGACCCAAGCGAAAAATAACAAGTAAAGAGGGAAGGGTGATAAACCTGGAGGGAAAAGAATGAAAGGGAAAAACTTGGCTGAGAGAAAGAGAAAGAATAGCAATTATAACCACGAACTGAGAAAAAGGGAGGCATGGAGAACTTTATCTGAGGAGAGAGGACGATGGCTAAGGAATGGAGGAAAAAAGAGAGAGAAAAGGAGAGAAGGGAAAACAAGATGGAGAGACGAAAAACAGAATAAAGTTTTGAAGAGAAAAAATGAAAGAGAGGATAAGGAAGAGCAGACAAGAGAGAGAGAGAGAGAGAGAGAGAGAGAGAGAGAGATTAAATACAAATGAAAGTGAGTCGTAGGAGCCTGGTAGTGTTAAGTAGACATCAAAAACTCATACTCATAGAGGGGAAAAATCTATCTATCTATCTATTGCCAGACGCCTCAATCCCGTTTGGGGTGGCCACAAACAAATCGCCTCCAAGTCGCCCTGTCCCCCGCCATTTCACTGCCCTGCTCCCAACTCACACCCCCCTTTCTCATATACCTCTCCACCCCATCCCTCCGTCTCATCCTCGGCCTCCCCCTCCCTCTTCCCCCCTCCACCTCACTCACATACACTCTCTTCGTCAGTCTTTCACCCTCCATCCTCTCCACATGGCCAAGGGGAAAAATGCTGCCGTAAATTATCTTTCCGCTATGAGAATTTTGTGGACAATAAATTAAATACCTCTTTTTTCCCTCATTTTTTAAAGTCATTGTGATGTTTTATAGAAAGTACTTTTGGGGGAGATGGAGGGTTATACGAGGCGGTGAAAAAAATGTATAATGAAATATAAAATACATTTCACACAACACATTCCATTTTTAGGGCAAAGTTATATTACTCATGAATATTTCCAGCACCCATGCTGAATATAATTATGCGCCTAAGGCATTATTACTCGAAATTCCACGAACATCAAAATATTTACTGTAATTATTAATCCACACCACCACCATCACCTCCACCAGTGCCACTAACACCACCACCATCACCACCACCAGTGCCACTAACACCACCACCATCACCACCACCAGTGCCACTAACACCACCACCATCACCACCACCAGTGCCATTAACACCACCACCACCACCACCACCAGTGCCACTAACACCACCACCATCACCACCACCAGTGCCGCTAACACCACCACCATCACCACCACCAGTGCCACTAACACCACCACCATCACCACCACCAACAGTACCACTAACACCACCACCATCACCACCACCAGTGCCACTAACACCACCACCATCACCACCAACAGTGCCACTAACACCACCACCATCACCACCACCAGTGCCGCTAACACCACCACCACCACCACCACCAGTGCCGCTAACATCACCACCATCACCACCACCAGTGCCACTAACACCACCACCATCACCACCACCAGTGCCGCTAACACCACCACCATCACCACCACCAGTGCCACTAACACCACCACCACCACCACCACCAGTGCCACTAACACCACCACCAACACCACCACCAGTGCCACTAACACCACCACCATCACCACCACCAGTGCCCCTAACACCACCACCACCACCACCACCAGTGCCCCTAACACCACCACCAACACCATATCACAGCGTTCCTAATTACTTTGAGCTAAACCTTTGCAATCAAAATTATAATAGTCTTAATTGTCATAACTTCTCTCTCAGGCCATGAATTATGCTTGGAGTTAAGTGCCGACGTGTGTTTCCAAGATAAGGGCGTCATAGTACCCCCCGAGTTTGCTATACCCTTTTTTGCTCAGACCTGACCTAAAATTGCCCTCCGTTTAGCATCACAGCTGAGGTGCAGATTAACAAGGGAATATGGTGCTAGTCACGAAGAAGTGCCATGGGAAGGATGTAGAGCCATTGCACTGTCTTTTTCTGCCACTGAGCTACCGTACATAAAATTAGCTCTAAAATGACGAAAGAAAACAGTATAATACTTTTGTATATACCGTACTCCGTTACCTCACTGACTAAAGCCCGTATTCTTGTCGGTTGAGGAAGCTTCGTAACACCTTTTCCTAAGCAATTTATTTTGATTTATTTTGTTTCTTACACCTTATTGTTCTATGCTGTGTTACATAAATCCTTCAAGCATCGCCATACTTTGCAAAAATAACTTACAAAAGGATATTAACCAGCTATATAAAATAAAAAAATCTCTCAGGTAGAGGTGCTAAGACGCTTCCATACCCAACCAGAATACGGGTCTAACACTTACTACCATAACTCTCTATATTCCTTCGGTGTTATATGTTCATACAGGTTAGTTATTCAGGAAGGTATTGACGGTTTTAATGATTTTTTTAAAATTCATCACTCATTCATCCTCATTCTAATAATCTACTTTCTCTTATTCATCATCATCATCATCATCAGTCATCATCATCATCATCATCATCATCGTCAGTCATCATCATCATCATCATCATCATCATCAGTCATCGTCATCATCATCATCATCGTCATTATTATTATTATTATTATTATCAGGTATAATTGTTCCTTTATGTAAAGGAAAAGGGGAGAGAGAAGTATGTGGAAACCATAGGGGTATTTGCCTTCTTAGTGTGACTGGTAAAATATATGGTAGAATACTCATTGATAGGGTTGGGCATATGACAGAGGAGCTAGTTGGAGAAGAACAAGGGGGATTTAGGAAGGGAAAAGGGTGTGTAGATCAGATATTTGTTCTAAGATGTTTAGTGGAGAAGTATCTAGAGAAGGGAAAGAAAGTGTATTCTGCCTTCATGGACTTGGAGAAAGCTTATGACAGAATAGATAGGCAAGGTATGTGGAAGGTATTAAGAATATATGGAGTGGAGGGGAAATTGTTGAATGCTGTGAAGAGCATGTACGAAGGAGCTAGGGCTACGTTGCGAGTGGATGGTGAACAGAGTGAGTTCTTTGATCTCAGTGTGGGACTGAAACAGGGTTGTGTGATGTCTCCATGGCTGTTTAATATATACATGGATGGGGTTGTAAAGGAGGTGCAGGGTAGGGCAGTGGATGTGGGGGTGGCTTTAATGAATGAGGGTGAGATTTGGAAGATTCCGGTGTTGCTGTTTGCTGATGATACAGTATTGTTGAGTGAAGATGAATGGGAGTTGCATGGTTTGGTGAATGAATTTGGGACAGTGTGTAGGAGGAGGAAGCTGAAAGTTGATGTAAACAAAAGTAAAGTTATGGTGTTTGAGAGGAATGAAGTCACAGAATGTACAGTGAGGTTGGATGGTGAGGATATGGAGAATGTGAGTGCATTCAAGTACTTGGGTAGTGTGATGAGTTAGGATGGAACTTTGGAGGATGAAGTGCGTGAAAGGGTACAGCAGGGAAGGAAGGTTGTTGGTTCACTGAAAGCAGTGATGAGAAATAGGGATGTGAGTATGGAAGTTAAGAAGTCACTGCATGATAGTATTGTGATCCCTATCCTGACGTATGGAAGCGAGGCGTGGACCTTGCAAGAGAGGAACAAGTCAAGAGTGAGAGCAGTGGAAATGAGTTACTTGAAAGGAGCATGTGGAGTGACATGGAGGGACAGGTTGACGAATGAAGAAGTGAAGGAACGTTGTGGGGTGGATGTGGACGTGGTTGAGAAGATTAGGAGAAATACACTGAGGTGGTTTGGACATGTGGAGAGAATGGAGAATGAAAGACTGTCTAAGAGGGTGAATGTAGGTGAGGCGGAGGGAGGGAGAGGGAGGGGTAGACCGAGGATGAGGTGGAGGGATGGAGGTGAGAGGTATATGAGGGAGGGGGTGGGTGGGTTGGGGGGAGGATAGTCAAATGGTGGGTGACAGAGCGACTTGGAGGCGTTTTGTCTGCGGCCACCCTTTGCGGGATTAGGGCGTTGGGCTATAGATAGATAGATAGATTATTATCATTATTATTATTACTATTATTATTATTAGTTGTCCTGTTCGTGTCAGTTTCATTTTTCTTCGTCCTCATGCTGTCAACACTGGGTCAGTCAAGGCAGCATCCCCTCCCCAGTCCTGGATAATCAGTCCCCAAGCCAGCCTTACTTTCATCTTACTTCCAATCATTACTGGTCCGCGTCCTCCTCATCTCATGTTGCTATCACGGCCCTCCTTCATTTTCAACCTGTAAGCGTCTGTAACTCTGTGTAACTCGTTTTATTCCAGACTTATATTTCATCTATCAGCTCTTACTCTCCTACCTTACTGACATCTCATTTCATCTCATTTTCATTTCCCATTTTACTATTGGCAGCAGTTTTCCTATCACCACCTCTACCAGCTGTCTCCTCTCATGTCTCTCATAGACTTCACTCACTTCCACCCCTTACATCATTTCACGCATCATAGCCTATTTTCATATTCCGTCTCATTTCCAGCATCCTTCTCAATATGTCAGTCTCCTGTTATTCTTGTATATCTCCTCCCACTTCCATACTTTACCAGCCTCTTCATTTTCCATTTCACTTCCAGGAATTGCCTCTGTACTCTCATCATTCTCACTCACTTCTGTATTTCTTATCCCTTCATTTCTCCCCACGTAACGATCATTTTGTTTTATTTTCAGTCTCAGTTCAATCAGTTGGTTCCATTCATCTCTCTCATTTCCCTGTTATTATTCTCCAGTTGATCACTCATCTCCATACATTGTCCACATCCCATCATTTCTACCTGCCTACTCATATCCCCTAATTTCTTCCTATGTACAGGGTATTAAAGTCCTTTACCATTTTTCATCATTTTCAGTACCTGCTTCCATATTTCCCTCTCATGTCCACTCACTACCCTCATACCACCTACTCATTTCCATACCTGACTAACATCCTGTCATTTCTCGCTGCTCATCAGTGACATCAGCCCACGTTCATCATCCACTTCCCAGCATCTGCTTCCACCTATCTGACTTCTTCCCCACTCTCATACTTCTTGCACACTCTCATACTTCTTGCACACTCCCATACTTCTTGCACACTACCATACTTCTTGCACACTCCCATACTTCTTGCTCACTCTCACACTTCTTACTCACTGTCTTACTTCTTGCTTACTGTCTAACTTCTTGCTCACTGTCATACTTCTTGCTTACTGTCTAACTTCTTGCTCACTGTCATACTTCTTGCTTACTCTCTTACTTCTTGCTCACTCTCATACTTCTTGCTTACTCTCATACTTCTTGCTCACTCTTATACATCTTGCATATTCTTATACATCTTACTCACTCTTACAATTCTTGCTCACTCTTATACTTCTTGCTCACTCTCACACTTCTTGCTCACTCTCGTACTTCTACCTCACCTTTTTAGTTCTTGCTCACTCTCATATTTGGTGCTCACTCTCATTCTTCCTGCTCACACTCATTCTTCCTGCTCACTCTCATTCTTCCTGCTCACTCTCATTCTTCCTGCTCACTCTCATTCTTCCTGCTCACTCTCATACTTCTTGCTCACTCTCATTCTTCCTGTTCACTCTCATTCTTCCTGCTCACTCTCATTCTTCCTGCTCACTCTCATTCTTCCTGCTCACTCTCATTCTTCCTGCTCACTCTCATTCTTCCTGCTCACTCTCATTCTTCCTGCTCACTCTCATTCTTCCTGCTCACTCTCATTCTTCCTGCTCACTCTCATTCTTCCTGCTCACTCTCATTCTTCCTGCTCACTCTCATTCTTCTTGCTCACTCTCATTCTTCCTGCTCACTCTCATTCTTCCTGCTCACTCTCATTCTTCCTGCTCACTCTCATTCTTCCTGCTCACTCTCATACTTCTTGCTCACTCTCATTCTTCCTGTTCACTCTCATTCTTCCTGCTCACTCTCATTCTTCCTGCTCACTCTCATTCTTCCTGCTCACTCTCATTCTTCCTGCTCACTCTCATTCTTCCTGCTCACTCTCATTCTTCCTGCTCACTCTCATTCTTCCTGCTCACTCTCATTCTTCCTGCTCACTCTCATTCTTCCTGCTCACTCTCATTCTTCTTGCTCACTCTCATTCTTCCTGCTCACTCTCATTCTTCCTGTTCACTCTCATTCTTCCTGTTCACTCTCATTCTTCCTGTTCACTCTCATTCTTCCTGTTCACTCTCATTCTTCCTGCTCACTCTCATTCTTCCTGCTCACTCTCATTCTTCCTGCTCACTCTCATACTTCTTGCTCACTCTCATTCTTCTTGCTCACTCTCAACTGCGTGCTCATTGTCATACTTTTTACTCAGTGTTGTATTTTATTCATGTCACCCAGTATATTCTCATTTCCCATCATTTCTCTGTCATTTTTCACGTTAGGATTCAGTTATATTTTGTTCATTTCATCCAGTATATACTCATTTCCCATCATTTCTCCTTCACTTATACACTAGGCCTAATTTCACCCCTTTCATGTACTCATCCCACTTTTCCTTCACTCACTCTCCCCTCACTTTCTCTCCCTTCTCTCTCCCATTTCTCCTTAGGCTTCCCTTCGCACGTTCCTCATTTCCGTCTTTATTTCCTTATATCTTTCCATCTCCCTTCCTCACCTCTCCCGTCTCTCGCTCCTCCTCCTCGTTCTCCAACCAAAACCTGTGAAGTTAGTGATGTTATGTAGAAATGGACTCTCTCTCTCTCTCTCTCTCTCTCTCTCTCTCTGACGTGTAGGTAATAAGGAAAGCGTGATAAGAGTGTGACAGCGATGCCCAAGTGTCCCTGAATCACTTCCTCACGCCTCCTCAGGGACACATGCACTCCAACACTCACTCTAAAAGGCATCACAAGCACCACAAACCTACTCACCCGCCCCTCACAGCACCACAGACCTACCCACCCGCCCCTCACAGCACCACAGACCTACCCACCCGCCCCTCACAGCACCACAGACCTACTCACCCGCCCCTCACAGCACCACAGACCTATTCACCCGTCCCTCACAGCATGACAGACCTACTCACCCGCCCCTCACAGCACCACAGACCTACCCACCCGCCCCTCACAGCACCACAGACCTACTCACTCGCCCCTCACAGCGCCACGCCTGGTGTTCGTGGTAGCTGGATTTTTTTCTTTTTGCTTCCGTTGCAGCCAGTGTAGGGAAGGTGGTGGCCGGGTTGTTAGAGGAATTGGCTCCTCCTGGGTGTGTTTTGAAGATTTTTTTTTTTTTTTATGTAAGGAAGAAGGAACCAAAGGCCAGGAGCCCGCAAGATTGTTCCCCTCCCAAGAATAAAACAAAAACAAGGTAACAGAGAACCAGATTCAAGATGCGTTCATTTCTGGAACAGCATTGTTACCTCCGCCAAGGAGGTAATGTGTTCATCCCTGTCCGTTTGTTTGTTTGTTGGTTGGTTGGTTTGTGAGCAAGATTACACAAAAACTACTGGACGGATTTCCACGAAACTTGGTAGAAGAATGTGCCTTGGCCGAGAATAGACTCCATTAAAGTTTGGTGCGGATCCGGATAAAGGTGCGGATCCAGGATTTTTATTTTTTTTAGTTTCTTTAATATTGCGGGATATGGCGTTTTTCGACATTCTTGTAATATTTTTCAGTGAACATTGCATGGATCTTGATGAAAAAAAAAAAATCAGGCATATTTAGGCTGTTGGTAGCTACGAATGTGTAGTTTGGCGCGGATCCATGTAAAATTCCGGATCTAGCGGATTTAAATATGCTTTTATAGGGGGGTAGTCTTCTTCCAGCTGCCGTACAGTAACAAATAGGGCTACAGACTTGCAGAGCTGTACCTAATAACAAAGGTGAGGATTACATCATAGCTGTATTGCGCAATAACTGCATTTCACAGAAGCTGTATTAGACACATTTTGCAACAGCTGCATATCACAATAGCGACAATGGAAAAACTGCTGACCTGGGTGCTGACGGGCCTTGGCGGAGGTATGCGCTCTACTGAGTGCCATTCTAGTTTTTTAATGGTTCTTCCTGCTCTCCTGTAAGTCCTAACACGTCAGTAAAACCTTTACTAATACATATATACTAGTCTTTCACCTCTATATATTGTATCAGTCTTACAGGCTGTACACGCACGTAAGATACTGTTCTGACTAGAGCAAAATAAATTTATCTTGGTGGCCACACACGAGTTTACTAAGCAGTGGAAGATTAATCAATTTGTTCGTCTGATTTGTACACTGTTGAGATGTTTCCAAAGCGTACCAAACACTAAGCCTTCTATCTTGAGGTAATCTGTCTAATCTTTCTATCTCTCTGCATTTCTGTCTGCCTTTCTATCTGCCGTCTCTATCTGTCTATCTATCTATCTATCTATCTACGTTCCTTTCTATCTGCCATCTATATCTGTCTGTCTATCTATCTACCTTTTTCTCTGTCATTTATATCGATCTATTTTTTTATGTGTCCGATTCTGGATAAAGGCTTCGCGACCTATCCCAGGGCCCAGTAGTCCTACACACCACATGTCACCATTTCGGCGCTAACACCCACAGTCCATATTGAATACATACTAGGGCTGTCTCATACAGGACTGGTGTACTGATATTAGCGGGGGTATTTTTACATGTTGGTGGGTCTTTTGGAAGATCAGTAAAGGCTGATTTTATGAAATTCAAATCCTTAAACTGTTCCCTACCCCAGCCGGGATTCGATCCTGGGTCCATTAGGACTGCAGGTCGCCTCTCTACCGATTCAGCCTCCGCCTATCTTCATCTATCTATTTCTCACTTTCTGTCTGCCGTCTGTGTCAATCTATGTTTATCCGTCTGTCTGTC
Source organism: Coenobita brevimanus (assembly GCF_032717465.1). Taxonomy (NCBI): domain Eukaryota; kingdom Metazoa; phylum Arthropoda; class Malacostraca; order Decapoda; family Coenobitidae; genus Coenobita; species Coenobita brevimanus. Next base: position 306,427 of record NC_137001.1, read on the forward strand.
TGTCTGTCTATATCTACCAATATATGTCTGTCTGTGTCCGTGTATGTCAGTCTGTCTGTCTATCTATCCATCTGTCTGTCTGTCTATGTATGGCTCTCTCTCTGGCTCCTCGTAGCACACACAACAAAGCTAAATTATCTGTGTTTACTTGAAGTCCAACAGTATTTCTTTTCTCAAAAAAAAAAAAAAAAAAAGTTGTTGGTTTGTGCAAGTGTATCTGGCAACTTGATATAATTCTTCTACTTCCAGCCTCAGCTCTCGCCGGAACGTCTGTCTGCAACTATTTACAGCCTCCGAACTTCCCCCAGTTTCTCTCCTTTTAGAAGTACCGTACCGTAATTAACAAGACCTTGGTGAAGTTAGCCTGGCTGGCAGTAACCAGCTGCGTCTGTCTGCTACTTTTCTCGCTTAGCTCAGATCAACGAGACTGAACTTTCGATGGTATATCACTCGTGGGAGACTTGAGGGTCCCACTGCAAGGCGTTCATTTCACACCACCACCACATCACACCACACCACACCACCGCACCATAGCACACCACACATCACACGCCCCACCACACCGCACCACACCACACACCACACCACACCACAACACAACAGCACCACAACACCACAGCACACCATACATCACACGCCAAACACCACCACAACGTCACATACCACCACAACGTCACACATCACACGCCACACACCACCGCAAAGTCACACACCACAAAACCACTGCACAGCACACCATCACACACTACATACAACAAAACACAACACATAGCACAACACACACCACGCACCTCAAACTACTACCCAGCACAACACCATCGCACACTACCACAATACTACCACACGCCATTACACAAAACCACTCCATCATACACCACGCGCCACTACACAAGACCACACCATCACACACCACACCACCACACACTGCAACTCCTCTATCCCGCAATATCAACCCGTAAGAGGCTGGAGTTGCAGTACCATTGATGAGTTCACAGACGTCAATTACTCTTTACTTTTGCCGTCAACAAGGGATTTTTATCTAGGAAAGGCCTCGTGCTGAAGGGGCGTCATTTCCACAACACCGCCAAGTAAGAGATTAAAAGATATATTGCCATTACAATACTCTGTCCACTTAAACCTGGCCCAAAATAGCCCTCTCCCCATATTCAGTGCTGAGTTGTACCGAGTTTAAAGCTAGAATGTTGCTAGTCACGAAGAAGTGCTAGGGAAAGGAAGAAGCCCCGTTATTGGACCCGGATTTGTGGAACTGATGAGGGATGGGGCTATTCTATTTTTAGGACGGTCGAAGGTCAAGGTCACAAGGGTACGTAAATTATTCGGTCTTTAGAGTAACCTCAGGGCGCGGGTGTTACGTTCTTTGAGTGCTCCTTATTGTTACAAGTATATTTTCTCCTCTGTATCTACTTCAAAATACCCATAGCTTTGTACCCATCCAGAGTGCGCCTCCAGTCATCTGTTTATCAGGTAATGGTTCACCTCTCATCATCATTTGCTTATTCTTCTCTGCATTTTTCTTCAGTCACCGCTGCCAAGAGACATCCAGATAATATTGTACTTTTCCATAAAAACATTTTTCGCAAGGAAGCAGCGTGGCATTGTTTGTATACAGAGGATTTAATAGTTTCCTTGTTTTGCTAGCCACCCTGTTCATATCGTCAGGCAGCTACTTATTTGTTATCATTCTGCAATTTTTTCCTTCGGAGTTTAATATTATTAGTTCGTGTGACTTACAATTAACAGAATTTAATCGTTTGATAGTAGCTCGCTCCTCCTTGACAATGTTCATAATATGAATGATATATTTTTAACTGACAATGTCAACAAACAAGTAGACATTTTTAATGACGTTTTTATTAATTGTCTTAATATGTGTGCCCCTTTTGTAACTAGAGCAGTGAAAGGAAAACCAACACCATGGATGAATGACGATATCCGTGAGGCAATGGAGGAACGTAATAACTTACAAAGAGAGCTTAAAATCGACACAAGTAATTCACGGTTACGGGAACGTTACAAGATAGCCAAGAAACAGGTAAAGCAACTAATTAATAAAACTAGGACGGATCACTACCACGACCGTCTTAAAGACAGTAAAGGGAACACTTCGGCCACATGGAGCGTCATTAGAGAAATTATCCCTAGTCAGAAAAATAAACATAATGCCTATAATTTTGATAATTTAAGTGAGAAAGCCGAAGAGTTCAATCATTTCTTTTCTAGTGTTGGAGAATCCACTTTTAAATGCTCACAGAAAGAACTAACTAATGAAGGTAAATCTGTCGTCCAACTTCCTCACTCTAATATCAATATTGTCTCTGCTTTTAGACCAGAACCAGTAGATACTAACACCGTTATATTAACAGTCAAAGATCTTAATGCAACCAGCTCTGTTGGCTCTGATGGTATAGGGTTACTGTTTCTCCGGGACTCGCTATGTGTCATAGTTCCTTTCCTCACGTGTATAGTCAACACATCCTTGGTGACGGGAGTGTTCCCTGAGACCTGGAAGCACGCACTGGTTGTCCCGATATACAAAAATGGTGACTCTGACACTGTGAATAATTATAGACCCGTATCTATACTACCCATCATATCTAAAGTACTGGAAAAAATTGTTGCTAAACAGCTGTCATTTTACTTAGAATCCAACAATTTATTGTCTAAGAGTCAACATGGCTTTCGACCCAAATTATCTACTGAGACGGCCCTTACTACCGTCACAGATAAATTATATGAAAATATGGACAACAAGAAAGTATCCTTGTTAACTTTGTGTGACCTCTCCAAGGCATTTGATACTGTTAACCATAATATCCTTCTAAATAAATGTTCTTTATTAAATATTGATTGCTTTTGGTTCGATAATTATTTGAAGAATAGAAGTATGTCAGTTCGTCTCGAAAACAACATATCTAAAAAGAAAATTATTAGTTATGGGGTCCCACAAGGCTCGATCCTTGGTCCAATTTTATTTGGCATCTATGTAAATGACTTACATGCACACGTTGACTGTTTCCTGATACAATATGCTGATGATACACAATTTTTGCACTCGGGAACTATAGAAGATCTTAATCAAATCATTAAAGACACTGAGGACACTCATGTTAAATGTCGAGATTATTTTCTAAAGAATGGTTTGATGTTCAACTCCTCTAAAACTCAATGTATTTTTATAGGAAATCGTCAGCTGTTATCTAACATTCCACCAAACACAACGATAAATTTTAATGGGAACATCATATACCCAAGCAAACATGTGAAAAACTTAGGAGTCTATATTGACCGTTTTATGCTTTTTGATGGCCACATTAACGAGTTAAATAAAAAAGCTATGGGTATTTTAATGTATATCAGTAGAATAGGTGACAGCTTAGATAAACAAACCAGAGTCATTGTTGTACAGACACTCGTTCTAAGCTTAATTGAGTATTGCATTAGCATATGGGGGACTACAAGTGACACGGTAATATCTAGGGTGCAGAAATTGCAAAATTTTGCAGCAAGGGTAGCAGTGGGAGGAGTAAAGAAATATGACCATATATCTCCATCTTTCAGGGAACTGAAATGGCTAAGATTAAAGCAGAAACATGTATTTGACGTAGGTGTAACTATTTTTAAAATTTTACGAGGATTTTATCCAGACTGGTTTTTACCATTAAGCAGTAGACAAGCTGTCACCAGCAGCATCACCAGACAGAGGCACAGCTTGTATGTGCCGCGCACTAAGACACACAGTGGAGACAGGCGCACTGCTGTGCTGGGAGCCAAGCTATGGAATGCCCTCCCGCCCTCCCTCACACACGCGCCCTCTCTTAACACTTTTAAAGCTAGACTTAAGGAATTTCTGCTAACAAATAATGTTTAAGTTAGACTTAGGTTTTTATTGTCATCTTTTTAAAAAATTTACTCTCTAGTATGTCTCTTTTACTTTATACTTTTATCTTACTTTATTTTATTTTATTTTATTTTTACGTTTTTGTGTATGTGTATGTGTGTCTCTTTTATTTTAACTTTTTACCTTTGAGGTTTAGTGGTAAACAATTTATCAAATTTTATATTACCACATATAATAATTGTAGGAGACTTATGCATCTGCAAGTATTGTAATTCGTGTACCTATTTGTAATTACTGAATATTCATTGTAATTTGTGTAATAACCACTTTGGTGGATAATAAAAAATCTGAATCTGAATCTGAATCTCTAAGACAATACTGAAATTATCCAGATCGTGAGAGGGCTAATCATGATAGTATTAAACACCTCAAGACCCAGTAACCTCCTATTACAGCCTGTTTGATCTGATCTGAGAAGAGACGAACCTTGAGCTTTTGAAACCTGGCAGCTGCTTGGTTGTCTTAGTGCATTCATTAATAACGATGCATTATAAATTATTTATATTATATGGGTTGATATGATTGTCCAAATAAGATACTGTATATTGTTATTTGCATAGAGTAATTTAAAAATGGGGTCTTACTAGATTTATCAGATGGCCGAGATACGTGTGACATTCTGAATTCTCGGAACAAAACAAAACACGTCCAGGTAAAGTTTTATAAATATACCTTGATTCTTTTTCACCATGTTCAGGCAAATTAAGGCAAGTTGTGTCATTAATGCCATATTGTAAAATATAACCGAGGGAAACATCAGAATTCCAATGAAATATAACACGTAAGCACGGGTGAAGAAGCTATATATCATCGTTACTTTTAAATATCCCACAGTCCATACCTTGTCATAGCTCTGTTGTAAGTTGTAAGAAGATATTCGAAACTAAAAAGATAGGAAACTTACTGATGATGTAAAGGTAGAAAGCATAATGTAAACTGATGCGACAGCAAAACACTCTCAAGTAAATATGCATATTCGTCTGCTTAGTCAAGTGGACATCTCACGAGCAGCTACCCCTTCTCCCCCCCACCCCGTCCCTCAGTCTGTCTTATCATTGACCAGATTTCAGGGAATATGCCATGTTTCATTGCGATCCGATGTTTCATTGTATTTACTCATAATGATGGGTGTATTTACTCATAATGATGGGTGTATTTACTCATAATGATGGGTGTATTTACTCATAATGATGGGTGTATTTACTCATAATGAAGGGGTGTATTTACTCATAATGAAGGGGTGTATTTACTCATAATGAAGGGGTGTATTTACTCGTATTGAAGGGTGTATTTACTCATAATACAGGGGTGTATTTACTCATAATGATGGGTGTATTTACTCATAATGATGGGTGTATTTACTCATAATGATGGGTGTATTTACTCATTATGATGGGTGTATTTACTCATAATGAAGGGGTGTATTTACTCATAATGAAGGGGTGTATTTACTCGTATTGAAGGGGTGTATTTACTCATAATGAAGGGGTGTATTTACTCATAATGAAGGGGTGTATTTACTCGTATTGAAGGGTGTATTTACTCATAATGAAGGGGTGTATTTACTCGTATTGAAGGTGTATTTACTCATAATGAAGGGGTTAATGAAACTGTATTTAATCACCGTAATTAAAGACAGTCTCATCTACACGTAATTATATCGTATAGCGAGAGTGGGAATAAAACTTAGAAAATGGGATGCTGTTTGGGGGGTTAATTAAAATATTTATATAACACGGCTGATAAGGAGGCCGTGGGGAAGAGTTGAGAAAATTAAAAGCTGAGAGAGAGAGAGAGAGAGAGAGAGAGAGAGAGCGCATAAGATGGAGGGATGAGACGGTATAGGAGAATAAACTGAGAGAGAGAGAGAGAGAGAGAGAGCTAGGGAGGGTAAGGCCCAGCCGTCGCCAGCTCCAGTTACCCAGCATCCGCGGCATCGTACGGTCGTACGCACAGTACTCGCTCCTGAGTGTACGAGTGCCTGAGCTCCTCCTCTCCCTCAAACACACGCACGCACTCTCCGCACGCAGTTCGTTTCCTCGCACACACTCTCATTACAGGCAGAGAAGAGGACGGATACTCTTTGTTTACGTTTGGTTTAGAGAGAGAGAGAGCGTAAGGATCATTATATATTTCCTAATTACCTTGATGCATTTGTGTTGGTTACTGTTTATTGATGATTTTATTTTTCGTTACTTATTCATTTTGCTCCCGTGCTTGTTTTCCTTGTTTTTCTTTTCCTTATTAATTCTTTACTGGCAGCTGTTGTCGTTTGTTTATTCCTGTGAACTAATACACAGTTCATTTTTGTTACCGTACGTATTTCGCGAATTGATTTCATGCTCGTTATTTTTTTTCCATATATTTAAGGTGTAATTAATTCCTCGTTTTGTTTTTTTTCAAGAACTGATTTAAACTTATACGTTATTATAATTTGCGTACAAATTAATTCTGTAGTAGTTTTTGTTTAAGTTTTTATGTCAGTGATTTTTTCATTGACCAATTTACTCATCATTCACTCTTTCTGTGTGTCTTCAGCTTTTCGTTTTCTTTTTTTTTTCAGACAAATTCATTGGGTACAAGTGTTTCCTTGACGTATGGTCTAGAGTGATGTTATCCCCATGAATTATATTTGTTTTAATTTCTTGTTTTAATTTAATGGATTTTTTTTTCGGTGCCCCTTTATGTTTAAGTTTTTTTTTTTTGTCAGATGCTTTACAACTTTAAGCTTTGTGTGTGTGTGTGTGTGTGTGTGTGTGTGTGTGTGTGTGTGTGTGTGTGTGTGTGTGTGTCCGTGAATTTGCACTCACGTCGGTGTACTGTTCATTAAACTTGTTATTCTTACTAAACATCAGTGGCGTGACCTCGGTGTTAAATATTTTGAGGCAGGAGTGCGAACATTTACATCTCATTAGATATATGTTACAGTGAGTTTGTGTATCCAGTAATTTCATGAGATCCCTGGTCAGTTCGTGATATGAGTGTGAATTGGGATGGATTAGTTCAGGTAAGGTTAATATAGGCTGAGATTAGCTTAGACTGGGATAATCTAGGCTAAGTTTAGTTAGGTTAGGTTAGATTAATTTAGATGAACTCTTTACTTAGCGTTCACTTAAAACCTAGCATACCCTAATCTAAGCCTAACCTACATTATTCCAGCCTATCCTAACCGCAGCCTAAATTGACCTAACCTGAATTAATCCATCCCAATTCACACTCATTTCACGAATTGACTAGGGATCTCATGAAATTACTCAATACACAAATTCACTGGACGTAAATAAATATTTATTAATTATTACATAATTTCATGGACTGGTGTTGATATTGAGTGTTTTCGTAGATGTTTTCCCCAAGGTAACGTAAAATCCTCTCTCGTATTGATTTAAGAAGTTACGGTATTATTGTGCTTTTAAAAAATTATGTGGTTTTTAAATGTGACAATTAATTACCTTTATTTACATGCTAGTTATAATATTGGGGTAAGATAGGGCAATAGATTTAATAGGGCGATATGTGAATTGCCATGTAGTCATCATCATCATCATCACCACCACCACCACCACCACCACCACCATCATCTTCAGTGAACAGACATTGCAGTCATCTACTACACTGTACTTTAAACATTAAGATATGAATGTTGATTTTAAAGATACAGGTGTTGGAAATGTCAGGCTAAATGTTCGTCACCATCATCATCATCATCACGATCATCATTATCATCATCATCATCATTATCATCATCTTCAAACCAGCACTGAGTGAATTTTTTTTTATAGCCAGTTGATATATTTTAACATAATTATAGCATTTCTGGAGGATATAACAGTAGATTAGAGGACTGACAGAGAGACCACCACCTCCGAGAGAGAGAGAGAGAGAGAGAGAGAGAGAGAGAGAGAGAGAGAGAGAGAGAGAGAGAAGCCGGAGGAAAGGAAAGATTTTGGGAGGTAGGGAGGGGAGGGAGGAAATTCTAGCTTTATACTTATGTTACAGGAGAGTGTTCAAAATGGAGAGAGTATAGCATGTTATCATCATCAATATTTGTGGAAGATATAGCAGTGTGTTGTAAAGTTGCATGTATAATAATAATAATAATAATAATAATGGTAGTAGTAGTAGTAGTAGTCAATCAATCAATCAATCGTCTTTATTTCGTATCTCGTGATACATAAAATATAATACATTTCATCATCATAAATACTATAGATACTCCTTTACAATTGAATTTAATAAAATATTTACAATAAATAAATCCTTAACAATCAGATCGAGGAGTTGATCCAATTTCATTAATTAAAAAAAAAATAAATAAATAAATAAATTCAATATATACAATTTGCATACCAACACATTCAGTATCAACTGTTATACATCTTTTTCGAAATTTACATTAACTCCACACCACTTATTTCCTCATGGTTCTGCACCCACTGAATTCTGGCATTTATAATGTCCACAGAGTTATCCAATATATCTATCTCATATTTATCATAAAAATATTTCAATAAATGAGGAACATGGTGGCCAGAGGACTGATAAAATAACCTAAAAACCGCATTATTCTTTCTACTTAGGGCTTTACAATACCTTAGCTTGCACTAGGGCAACATGGTGTCTAAGTAAAAGTAGTCCTGCTGCCTTAGATATACTATGATTACTTATTAATCTTGGGACATTATATATTTTCTTAAGAGCATTTGCAAATGCACTTTCAAAGCTTCTGAATACATTGCTTTTAAGCATATCTTTCATATTCCAAATACTTAAACCATAGTCAGGGACACAGTATGCTTTAAACAAATACAGTAACGTCTGTGCATTAACGTTCTTAAATTTTCTAATTACTGAATTAAATTTAGCATAAAATGAGTTCAATCTGAAATAAATATCTTGATTATCAGAAAAGTTGTCTTGAATTACATGGCCTAAATATTTGTATTCATTTACCACTTCATAACAATTTAAATAACGGATACCTTGTGCCTGTTTCTTATTATGTTGAAATATAACAATTTTTGATTTATCATTGTTAATTCTTAAATTAAGACTATTAATATTCTGTTCAAATATGTCACACAAATATAGAATATGCTCTTCACTATCAGCTAGTAATGCTATATCATCAGCATATGCAATTGCATTCAATCTAACAACCCCAAGGCAGCAACCCACATCTGTTTCCGTCAGGGTTTTTAAAACATTATCTATGTACAGTTTAAAAAGTAAAGGAGAAAGAACTCCTCCCTGCCTCACTCCTTTATTAATTATATGATACATTCCTTTACTCCCATTCCATGTAATTCTTGCTAACTGGTTTCTTAAATATCTCATTAAAGTTAATGTTAAGTCAGGGGGAACTCCTTTATCCAGTAAAATATGACCCAATTTAAAATGATCAACATTATCAAAGGCCTTTGATAGATCCATAAAAGCTATGTATGATTTTCTGCCTCCTTTTGTATATGACCTAATGGTTTCTTTTAATAAAAAACAAGCATCTCTTGTAGACATTCCATTACAGAAGCCAAATTGTTTGGAATCAAAAAATACACTCTCACTTAAAATATTTAAAAAATGAAGTTCTAAAATTTTTAAAAGACAAGATGAAACCATTACTGGTCTATAGTTAGCAGAGTCCGCTGCATTACCCTTCAGATCTTTCACTATGGGAGTGATATCACCCTTTAACATTTCAACAGGTATGTAACAATGAGTAAAACAACTGTTGATAAAATGTGTTAAAATATTTAAAAACTCCACTGAAGCATGCTTTAGTAAAAAGAATGTAATCCATCATGCCCTATTCCATCATTCAATGACTTAATTAACACAGAAAGTCTTTCAACTGATATGCATATATGAAACTTTCTTTTAATTTTCCACCTTTCTTTCAATACTGTGAGAAAGGAGTCCTCTTCATCACCACTACTAACATCTCCAACTCCTCTGAGCATTCTTCCATTAAAAATGTTTATTATTTCCTTATCATTACTGGTCCCATCAACTACTTTTGATGACCTTATTTTATTACTTTGTTTCTTGATTTCTTTCCAAAAGGCTGTCATATTCTTATTTAAGAATTTTTCTTCCACAGCCTTTGATCTTTCATTAATTTCTTCCTTCTTGCACTTAGAGAGTGCTAATTTAAATTCTTTCCTACTACCAACCATCATCATGTACTCCTTTGAATTTCTTTCTTTTCCCTTTTTCAACCATTCCATGTAGTCACAGCGTGATCTCTCATACAGTGTTTTAACATTTCTATTCCAACCAGGAATAATTCTGTGTTTATTTTTTCTTACCCTCATACCCTTATATTTCTTAGTACGAGATGATAATGAAGAAATCAGTTGCTCATAAAAAATATCAAGTTCTTGTATATGCTGCTTACGTTGGCATCCAGTAACCTGGCAACTTAATGTTTCAAGAGCAATTAACCTTGTCAAATCATTATTAACATCTTTTTCTATTGTTTTAATATCATCAGCACTTAGGCTGTTCCAATTTAAAAAGTCCTCACTAACACTTGTTTCTCCCTGGCAAAATGTACCAAGGCATTCTTCAGGGCAATTTATGTACATACATACAACCATTGGTAAATGGTCTGATCCAATAAAAGAATATAACACCTGTATATTAGAAATTATAACATTTTTGGAATCTCTACCTATAATATGGTCTAACCATTTTGTGTAGGAGTTGTTGTAAGGAATAAATGTAAATGTGTTAATATCAAGCATATCATAATCAAAACATTTCAGGTCATTTCTCCCAATAAAATTGCTGAGATTATTCCATGCTCTACCTATAAATGGGTCTGCATTAAAATCTCCTAAAAAATACACATTATCATAGCTATAATTAATTAAAACCTGCTCCAACTTACTCAGTGACTCCAAATAAAGTTCAAGGGTGACATCCTCCCAAACATCACTTTTTACATATACATTTACCAGTAATACTGTGAAACCTCTCACTGACAATTCCAAAATTATCATATTTGCTTCAAGAGATATAACTTTAACTTGAAAGGAAGCATTCTTTTTCCACAGACAAACAAGCCCTCCCTCACATCTTCCTCTAAATGATTTAACTGATTTCTCTGAATAGCCAGCAGCAGATCCCACACCCATATACCTTTCATCAATAAAAGCAATATCTCCTAGCCTATCTTCTTTAAGAAATGATTCTTGCAAAAAAATAACATCATAACTTCCATCTGCAAGTGAGCGCACCACATCTATGTTTTTCCTTAATGAACAACAGTTGTAAGTACAAATAGTAATATCCATAATGATGTAGGGTACAGTATTATGCTTCTATACTACAATATTAAAAATGCACAGAAAAAAAAAAAATACAGACAATGAAGCTTAAAAGTACCAGAAAAAAGTCCAGTAAAAAATAAAAATAAATAAACTCCTATCTAAAATTATCTATGAAAGAAAAATATAAAAAAGAAAGGTTCAATATAGGATGATAAAAACTGAAGCAAAAGGAGGCAGATAGTGAAAAAAAATACATATACATAAATACATATATATATACACATACATAGACACATACATACATATACATATACACACATACATATACATATACATACACATATACATACATATACATACACACACACACACACACATATATATGTATATAAAACTCCAATAATAAAATACCAAAAGATTAAAAAATATGCAATAAAATAATAAAGTCTAAGATATTCTGTAACCATAAAATACCCACAGTATAACAGAATGCAAAAGTACACAGTAATGTTAAAAATACTATACACAGTAGTCAGTAAATCAACTGAAGACAAAAGTCAAGATAATAAAAAATATTAAAAGTTGTAGACAGTAAAAAAAATATCTATATATAAGTATCTTAATCGAATCTTTGTTTAAGGTCCCCCTAGACTTATTATAAAACTTATCTAAAACAATGTCCTCTGGCCATAAATCTCCGTTAAATAATTTATCTCTATCTGTAGCTCGTACAGTAATCTTATAAGCATGGAACTCCTCTGATCTAATTTGCAGTTTCTCAATGTTTATTACAGAAATATTAAAAACACTATAAATAAAATTCTTTATACTGTCAACAGAGACTTGTTTATCTACCCTCCCCAAGAATACATCCAAAGTTTTTTTCACTGCTTTAATATCATGCCCACCACTCTTCATTGAGCCTGTTACACCTCTAGTCGTCGTCGTCGTAGTAGTAGTAGTTGTAGTAGTAGTATTGGTGGTAGTAGTAGTAGTGATATAATAATAATAATAATAATAATAACAACAATAATAATACTAATGGTTGTTGTAGTAGTAGTAGTAGTAGTAGTAATAGTAGCAGCAGCAGCAGTAGAGGTAGCAGTAGTAGTAATTGTGATAATAATAATAATAATAATAATAATAATAATAATAATACCAACCTATCATCACCACCACCAGCCTAACTACCAACCACACAGAACGCACAAATCTACAAATATGTAACACAATCCCCCCCCCAAAAAAAAAAAAAATCCTCTCGGTTAATGGTGGAAATCCATGGTCAAAAATCGTCTCCCTGTCTGGAAAAAAAAAAAAAAAAAAAAATTCCTCCTCATACTCCATAAAGTATTTCGTGTCCTTAATTTCGTGATCCTGATTCCGTGATCTAAATTTTGTGACATGAATATCGTGATCTTAATTTCGTGATCCTAGTTTCGTGACCTTAATTTTGTGATGTGAATATCGTGATCTTAATTTCGTGATCCTAGTTTCGTGACCTCAATTTTGTGATGTGAATATCGTGATCTTAATTTCGTGATCCTAGTTTCGTGACCTTATTTTTGTGATCAGTTTATTTATCTTAATTTCGTGGACGAAATTTTGTGATCTTAGTTTCCTGATCTTAATTTTGCGATCTTAATTGTCTATCTATCTATCTATTGCCAGACGCCTCAATCCCGTTTGGGGTGGCCACAAACAAATCGCCTCCAAGTCGCCCTGTCCCCCGCCATTTCACTGCCCTGCTCCCAACTCACACCCCCCTCTCTCATATACCTCTCCACCCCATCCCTCCATCTCATCCTCGGCCTCCCTCCCTCTTCCCCCTCCACCTCACTCACATACACTCTCTTCGTCAGTCTTTCACCCTCCATCCTCTCCACATGGCCAAACCACCTCAGTGTGTTCCTCATAACGCTTCCTATCACATCCACATCCACACCACAACGCTCCTTTATATCCTCATTCGTCAGCCTATCTCTCCACGTGACTCCACAGGCTCCTCTTAAATAACTCATTTCCACTGCTCTCACTCTTGACTTGTGTCCCTCCAACATTGTCCAAGCTTCACTTCCGTACGTTAGAGTTGGTATCACAATACTGTCATGTAGTAACTTTTTCACTTCCATGCTCACTTCCCTGTTTCTTATCACTGCTTTCAAAGAACCAGCAACCTTTCTTCCCTGCTGTACCCTTTCAAGCACTTCACCCTCCAAACCTCCATCCTTACTCATCACACTGCCCAAATACTTAAACGTACTCACATTTTCCAATTCCTCACCATCCAACCTCGATGCACATTCACTAACTTCACCTCTCTCAAAGACCATCACTTTACTCTTCCCTACATTCACCTTTAGGTTCCGTTTCTTACACACTCTCTCAAACTCATCCACCAAGCCTTGCAGCTCCCCTTCGTCCTCACTCAACAACACAGTATCATCTGCAAACAACAGTACAGGGAGTTTCCAAACACTATCCTCTCTCACCAGGGCCACTCCAACATCCACTACCCTACCTTGTACCTCTTTTATTACCCCATCCATGTACAGATTGAACAACCATGGAGACATGACACATCCCTGTTTCAAACCAACTTTCAAAGAGAAAAATTCACTTAGTTCACCATCCACAAGCACTGCAGCCTTCGCACCATCGTACATACTCTTCACAGCATTCAACAACTTCCCATCTACTCCATATATTCTTAACACTTTCCACAATCCCTGTCTATCCACCCTGTCATATGCTTTCTCCAAATCCATGAAAGCCGCATACAACTTCTTTCCCTTCTCTAGAAACTTTTCCACTATAGTCTGACAGATCGAAACGTAGGGTTTTGGTGGAGTCACCCCCTCCCTGCACTGTTGCCACGTTTCCGAGCTGACCTCTCCATCAGCGATGACCTTGACACTGTTTCCCTCTTGTGATCTCCGTTTTTCTAATACCCCCTATACCCCTGCCACCAACACCCCCTATACCCCTACCCCCAACAACACCCCCATCAACAACACCCGCTATACCTCCACCACCAACACCTCCTATAAATATACACCCCCACCATCAACACCTGTATAATAATTAGCCGTTGATAATTGCTATACTTTTATTGAGAGCATACATTCTACCCTATTGCTCAAACTCCCTAATCTTACAATCCCATCTGTCTTAATCCTTCCCACTGCCTTCGTTCCTAAATCCCTTAATTGATCTATTTTTAACCTAAGTGTCCCCACACCTTTTAAACCATTTACCTCTCTGTCACTATTCTCCACCATATGTATCAACTTGTATTATATTGTGTATAGAACTTTCATACTGTATGCTGTACTACTGTATAATGTATAAGAATACCCACTGTTTAGTGGAAATAAAGTTTTATTATTATTATTATTATTATTATTATTTCTCTCTCTCTCTCTCTCTCTCTCTCTCTCTCTCTCTCGCTAGATTTTGTTATGTGTCATCCATGGTTTTTTACTTCCATTTTTATGTATGGATTATAATTTTGACTTTATTTCCGCACCACCCTTGAGGTAAAAGTCACGGCGCGTTTTTTTTATAGAGGTTTCCCCAATAGGCCTAAATCCTGTAGGGGGTTGGTGACCTCCCACAGCGTACACACAAACACGTGTCGCGTGAGTGCTGCCACCCCAGAGCTGTTTGATATATTTATTTTAATTATGAAAGGATCGCCTCTTCCCACTTTTATCCCTTCAAATTTTCTTGCAATTATACTTGCTAAATTAATTAGCAATGTTAGAAGTGTTGGGGAAGTAAATAATAATTAGAATATTTTTAGAGCAACACTGCCAAATTTTTATGCCACGTTTCTCTATTATCGTATAATATAGTATGCAGAATAGTTTTATTCTTCCTTGATACATGTCAGCACTTTCATTACAGTTATATTAGTATGAGTTATGTTTATGTATCATTCCTACTACACAAACCACAGGCGTTATACATCGTAGGGTTAGGAAACATGGCAATAGTGTAGGGAGGGGGTGACTCCACCCAAACCCTATGTTACGAGGAGGAACACTATAAAGATCTAAGAATGAATAGCTGATCTACACAACCTCTTCCTTTCCTAAAGCCTCCCTGTTATTAATTTCTCTGTTCTTTCTCCTACCATACACTATTCCTATTATACTAAGAAGGCAAATGCCCCTATGATTACCACACACTTCTTTTTCCCCTTTTCCTTTGTACAAGGGAATAATTATACCTGACTTCCAATCCTCCGGGACTCTACCTTCCTCCCAGGCCAATCTGCACATCTTCCACATCCATTCTACTATCTTAATTGTGTGATCTTAATATCCTGAGCCTAATTCGTGATCTTAGTTCGTGATCTTAATTTCGTGATATTAATTTTTTACCTTAGTTTTGTAATCTTAGTTTCGTGATCTTAATTTTGTAATCTTAGTTTCGCGATCTTAATTTTGTGGTTTTACTTTTGTGATCTTAATTTCCTGATCTTAAGTTCATGCTCTTAGTTCGTGATCTTAATTTCGTGATATTAATTTTTTATCTTAGTTTTGTGATCTTAGTTTCGTGATCAAAGTTACGTGGTCTTTGTTCATGATCTTAGTTTTATCTTAATTTCATGATCTTGATTTTGTGATCTTAATCTCATGATCTTGATTTTGTGATTTTAATTTTATTGTAATTTCTTGATCTTAGTTTCGTGATATTTACTTGTGATCTTAATTTCTTGATCATAGTTTCGTGATCTTAATTTGATGACAGTTTCGTGATCTGAATTTCGTGATCTTAGTTTCGTGATCTTAATTTCTTGATCATAGTTTCGTGATCTTAATTTCTTGATCATAGTTTCGTGATCTTAATTTCTTGATCATAGTTTCGTGATCTTAATTTCTTGATCATAGTTTCGTGATCTTAATTTCGTGATCATAGTTTCGTGATCTTAATTTCGTGATCATAGTTTCGTGATCTAAATTTCGTGATCATAGTATCGTGATCTGAATTTCGTGATCATAGTTTCGTGATCTTAATTTGATCATAGTATCGTGATCTAAATTTCGTGATCTTAGTTTCGTGTTCTTAATTTCGTGATATTAGTTTCGTGATCTTAGTTTCGTGATTTTAATTTCCTGATCTTCATTTCGTGATAGTTTCGTGATCTCAATTTCGAGGCACACTCCTTCACTCACGCGTCTAGTTTGCTTCCTGTGACTTTAATTTGGGGAAATGAGTGACTTTGGCTCCACGTACGCTGTCTCCATTGATGTGTTCTTGATACCTCTTGACGAAATAAATAATATAAGGAATAAAATAGTAAATAATTTAGACAATAAATCGCTATGAAAAAGGCGTTACATAGCTGACAGGGACACCATGAATGCGTCCCAGTGTGTGACCAGTACAAAAATCTGCCTATCTATCTATCTATTAACAGACGCCTTAATCCTGTAAGGGTGGCCACAAACAAATCGCCCCCATGTCGTCCTGTCCCCCGCCATTTCACTGCCCTACTTCCAGCTCACACCCCCTCTCTCATATACCTCTCCACTCCATCCCTCCATCTCATCTTTGGCCTTCCCCTCCCTCTCCCTCCCTCCACCTCAGTCACATACACTCTCCCCATCAGTCTCTCGCTCTCCATCCTCTCCACATGGCCAAAATAAACAAACAAAATTTTAAAAATTAAACTGAAGATATATATAACATTTTCCAGACCCTCTGAGTCTAAAGGAAATTTTCGAAAAGGCCTTATTATTAAAAAATCTTACACACGAAATTAATTCCCAGGTATTATAGGTAATCCTGGTTTCCCTCAGACATCCTAATTAATTATTTTACCTGTTCGGAAGGTATGTTCAGAGTGATTAGATATTCGCTAAGTTATTGGTATTATTATTATTATTATTATTATTATTATTATTATTATTATTATTATTATTTTATTATTATTATTTTATTATTATTATTATTTTTATTATTATTATTATTGTTGTTATTATCATTATCATTATTATTATTGTTCTTGTTGTTGTTTTTGTTGTTTGGAAGACAAATTTTGAGGTGTTGCTACAGTTCAAGGCATTTATCATCATCATCATCATCTGGACCTCCTTTCCCACCCTAGGGCAGGGTGAGGAGTAGCAACGTCCAGACAGCCCAAATTTGCCCACTCCAATGGGTCACGCTTCCATTCACTCACCATTCAAGCCCCCGGAATCCTGGCTCTATCTGATACGCCAAAAACATTCAACACCTTCAGCAACTTTGCATAAAATTATTATTATTATTATTATTATTATTATTATTATTATTATTATTATTATTATTATTATGTGCAGCATGTGATGTGGTGTGTGGGGTGAAGAGAAGACGAAAGGGGGGTGCAAGGAACAGCGTGGTGGACTGAAGAGGTGAGACAGGCTGTGGCACAAAAGAAGAAAGCATACAATGAATGGTTGAGAAATAGGGGCGTGGAAGAAGTTGAGAGGCGGAAGAGAGAGTTATATGTGGAAAGAAAGAGAGAGGTGAAAAGATTAGTAAGAGAGAGTAAGAAGAGAGTGGATGAGGAATTTGGAAGGAATTTGAGTGTAAAGTGGAGGGACTGTAAGAAAATGTTCTGGGAAGAGATGAAGAGAGTAAGACAGGGTGGAAGTGAAGTTAGCAGGGGAGTGAAAGATAAAAATGGTAGATTGCTAGTGGAGAAGGGAGAAAAAGTGAGCAGATGGAGAGAACACTTTAAGGAATTGTTGAACATAGAGGATGGAAGTGACGCGAGTATAAGTGGCTGGGGAATGGCTGGGAGAAGGAGGGAGGTGAGAAGACAGGAAGAAATCAGTAGGATAGAAGTTGTGGAAGCAATGAAGATAGTTAAATTGGGGAAAGCCCCATGAATTGATGGAGTGTGTGGTGAAATGTTGAAGCATGGGGGAGAGATAGTAGTAGAATGGAGGTGGAAGATGTGCAGATTGGCCTGGGAGGAAGGTAGAGTTCCGGAGGATTGGAAGTCAGGTATAATTATTCCCTTGTACAAAGGAAAAGGGGAAGAAGAAGTGTGTGGTAACCATAGGGGCATTTGACTTCTTAGTTTAATAGGAAAAGTGTATGGTAGGATACTTATTGACAGAGTTAGGGAAATAACAGAGGAATTAGTTGAAGAAGAACAGGGAGGCTTTAGGAAGGGAAGAGGTTGTGTAGATCAGATATTCATTCTTAGATCTTTAGTGGAAAAGTTTCTAGAGAAGGGAGAGAAGTTGTATGTGGCTTTCATGGATTTGGAGAAAGCATATGACAGGGTGGATAGACAAGGATTGTGGAAAGTGTTAAGAATATATGGAGTAGATGGGAAGTTGTTGAATGCTGTGAAGAGTATGTATGATGGTGCTAAGGCTGCAGTGCGTGTCGATGGTGAACTGAGTGAATTTTTCTCTTTGAAGGTTGGGTTGAAACAGGCATGTGTCATGTCTCCGTGGTTGTTCAATCTGTACATGGATGGGGTAATAAAAGAGATACAAGGTAGGATAGTGGATGTTGGAGTGGCCCTAGTGAGAGAGGGCAGTGTTTGGAAACTCCCTGTACTGTTGTTTGCTGATGATACTGTGTTGTTGAGTGAAGACGAAGGAGAGCTGCAAGGCTTGGTGGATGAGTTTGGGAGAGTGTGTAAGAAACGGAATCTAAAGGTGAATGTAGGGAAGAGTAAAGTGATGGTCTTTGAGAGAGGTGAAGTCAGTGAATGTACAGTGAAGTTGGATGGTGAGGAATTGGAAAATGTGAGTACGTTTAAGTACTTGGGTAGTGTGATGAGTAAGGATCGAGGTTTGGAGGGTGAAGTGCTTGAAAGGGTACAGCAGGGAAGAAAGGTTGCTGGTTCCTTGAAAGCAGTTATAAGAAACAGGGAAGTGAGCATGGAAGTGAAAAAGTTACTACATGACAGTATTGTGATACCAACTCTAACGTATGGAAGTGAAGCTTGGACGTTGTTGGAAGGACACAAGGCAAGAGTGAGAGCAGTGGAAATGAGTTATTTAAGAGGAACCTGTGGAGTCACACGGAGAGACAGGCTGACAAATGAGGATATAAAGGAGCGTTGTGGTGTGGATGTGGATGTGATAGGAAGCATTAAGAGGAATACACTGAGGTGGATTGGCCATGTGGAGAGAATGGAGGGTGAAAGACTGATGAAGAGAGTATATATGAGTGAGGTTGAGGGGGGGAGAGGGAGGGGGAGGCCGAGGATGTGATGGAGAGATGGGGTGGAGAGGTGTATGAGAGAGGGGGGTGTGAGTTGGGAGCAGGGCAGTGAAATGGCGGGGGACAGGGCGACGTGGAGGCGATTTGTTTGTGGCCACCTCGAACGGGATTGAGGCGTCTGGCAATAGATAGATTATTATTATTATTAGTATTAGTATTAGTATTATTAGTATTATTTTTATTATTATTATGGAAGCGTGAATTGTGACCTCATTTGAAACCTCATTCTGCATTAGATGACATAAGCGGCTAGTTAGCAATTATTTCCTTGCTATTTTCTTTGCGTTTTTCACCTTGCTATTGACTCTCACGTCTTTCATAAACAGATATGGTTGATGTTATAAGAGCGTTTATTCTCTTCCGATAAAGGTTCCTGGCCCCTTTTCAGCATAGTTGATGGCCAAAAGTAGTTAGATCAGGGGGAAACCTGACTAGTAACCAAGGAGACTCGTTATTACCTCATGACCATTGCTCACTGGATTCCATGCAGCACTGAATTAGTAGTGGGGATGTGGAAGTGGCCTAACTCGATCAGATGTAAACAAGCCCACGAGCGTGACATTAAAAGAGGGTGATAAAATGAATGATTGAATAAATCGCATAGAGAAAATAGCTGCGAAGCGTCCATTACCATCGAGATTACGACTCTTAGTTCGTATTCTAAATGGCTTTGGAGAGTTCGTAACACCTCTTCCGCTACGACTTGTTTTGCGTATTACACCTCTATATCCTCTTCTTTGTCACTGATGCCAGCTTCGTCAATATTAAGAATCTATTGCTGACCCACAAGAGAAAGTTAAGTTGGACTATGCAGGATAGATCGCTTAGGAAGAGGTGTAACGACTCATATTGCCAGTACAGGCCTTGATCCGAAATCGTCGTGTTGATTTCATTTCGGATATCAGCTGGAAATTTATCCGTAGAAATTGCACTCAGAATGAAAGGAATTAATCACTGCTTTTCTTCCTGTCTTCCTTCCTTCCCTCCTTACTTCACTTAGTTTTTCTTTTCTTTATCTCTTACTTTCTTTTTTTTTTCTTTCATTCTTTCTTCCTCCTTCCTCCTTCCTCCCTTCCTTCCTCCTTCCTCCCTTCCTTCCTTCCTTCCTTCCTTCCTTCCTTCCTTCCTTCCGTCCTTCCTTCCTTCCTTCCTTCCTTCCTTCCTTCCGTCCTTCTGTCTTTTTTTTCTTTCCTTTTATTTCCTTACTTTCTTTTCTTCCTTTTTCTTTCTTTCATTCCTCTTTCTATCTTCCTTTCTTACTGTTATTATAAGTATTAGTATTACTCGCTTAAAAGTCAGCCTTCGGAGGCCGCCGCTCAATGTCAAAAGGCAAGAAATGAGTCATAACTGGGGAACTGATGGCCCGATTGGACTGAAAATTGTTTTATTCTTCAAGTCAGAGCATTTTAACGGTACCTTACTCTAACAAATATTGCACTACATTGCTCTGTTGTTGCTGTGTTACGGTGACGAACAAACCAACAAACATACTGAATCGGATCATAATATAGCTTATTATTATTATTGATGGTATTTTATTTTTATCATTATTGTTATTATTATTATTATTATTATTATTATTATTAATATTAACCTTATTATTATTCTAATAATAATAATAATAATAATTATAATAATAAGGCCAAGGTAAAGCTTGGTTGAGGAGACGAAGGGGAAGACAGGAGGAAACAGCTCCTGTGAGAAGAGTGGAGAATTTGCAAGATAATGAGAAAATGGCAGAGTATAAGAGCACAGTGGAAGAAAGATTGGTAAGGTATGAGCTAGAGCAGATGGAAGGGGTGGAAGACGTATGTAAGATATTCACGGAAGAGATAGGGGCAGAATGTAAGGTGGTTTGTGGAGTGAGGAGGAGATGCTAGGGTGTGCAAGGGACAGCATGGTGGAATGATGGGGTGAAACGAGCTGTGAAACAAAAGAAGAAGGCATATAGTGAATGGTTAGCGAGTAGAGGTAGGGGAGAAGATGAGAGAGAAAAGAGAGAGGTATATGTGAGCAGGAGAAGGGAGGTGAAGAGACTGGTGAAAGAGAGTAAGAAGAAAGTGGATGAAGAGTTTGGGAGGAATCTGAGTGTGAAATGGAGGGAGAGTAAGAAATTGTTTTGGAAGGAGGTAAAGAAAGTAAGGCAGTGTGAAAGGGGAAATAGTAGGGGAGTGAAAGATGGAATAATAGATTGTTGGTGGAGAAGAGAGAGAAATTGAGGAGATGGAAGGAGCACTTTGAGGATTTGTTGAATGTAGAGAGTGAGAGCAGTGCGAGTATAAGTGGTTGGGGAATGGCTGGGAGAAGAAGAGATGAGAGGAGGGAGGAAGAGATCAGTAGGGCGGAAGTAGTGGAAGCAATGAAGAAGATCAAGTTGGGAAAGGCCCCAGGCATTGATGGAGTGTGTGGTGTAATGCTGAGGTATGGGGATGAGATTGTTGTGGAGTGGACATGGAAGTTGTGTAGATTGGCTTGGGAAGAGGGAAGGGTTCCAGAGGACTGGAAATCAGATATAATTGTTCCTTTATACAAAGGAAAAGGGGAGAGAGAAGTATGTGGTAACCATAAGGGTATTTGCCTTCTTAGTGTGACTGGTAAAATATATGGTAGAATACTCATTGATAGGGTTAGGCATATGACAGAGGAGCTAGTTGGAGAAGAACAAGGGGGATTTAGGGAGGGAAAAGGGTGTGTAGATCAGATATTTGTTCTAAGATGTTTAGTGGAGAAGTATCTAGAGAAGGGAAAGAAAGTGTATGCTGCCTTCATGGACTTGGAGAAAGCTTATGACAGAATAGATAGGCAAGATATGTGGAAGGTATTAAGAATATATGGAGTGGATGGGATATTGTTGAATGCTGTGAAGAGTATTTACGAAGGACCTAGGGCTACGGTGCGGTTGGATGGTGAGCTGAGTGAGTTCTTTGATCTCAATTTAGGACTGAAATAGGCTTGTGTGATGTCTCCATGGCTGTTTAATATATACATGGATTGGTTTGTAAAGGATGTGCAAGGTAGGGCAGTGGATGTGGGGGTGGCTCTAATGAATGAGGGTGAGATTTGGAAGATTCTTGTGTTGCTGTTTGCTGATGATACAGTATTGTTGAGTGAAGATGAATGGGAGTTGCAAGGTTTGGTGAATGAATTTGGGACAGTGTGTAGGAGGAGGAAGCTGAAAGTTAATGTAAATAACAGTAAAGTTATGGTGTTTGAGAGGAATGAAGTAATAGAATGTACAGTGAGGTTTGATGGTGAGGATATGAAGAATGTGAGTGCATTCAAGTACTTGGGTAGTGTGATGAGTAAGGATGGAACTTTGGAGGATGAAGTGCGTGAAAGGGTACCGCAGGGAAGGAAGGTTGTTGGTTCACTGAAGGCAGTGATGAGAAATAGGGAGGTGAGTATGGAACTCAAGAAGTCACTGCATGATAGAATTGTGATCCCTACCCTGACGTATGGAAGTGAGGCGTGGACCTTGCAAGAGGGGAACAAGTCAAGAGTGAGAGCAGTGGAAATGAGTTACTTGAGAGGAGCATGTGGAGTGACGTGGAGGGACAGGTTGACGAATGAAGAAGTGAAGGAACGTTGTGGGGTGGATGTGGATGTGGTTGAGAAGATTAGGAGAAATACACTGCGGTGGTTTGGACATGTGGAGAGAATGGAATATGAAAGACTGACTAAGAGGGTGTATGTAGGTTAGGTGGAGGGAGGGTGAGGGAGGGGTAGACCGAGGATGAGGTGGAGGGATGGAGTTGAGAGGTATATGAGGGAGGGGGGGAGGGTGAGTTGGGGGGAGGGTAGTCAAATGGTGGGTGACAGAGCGACTTGGAGGCGTTTTGTCTGCGGCCACCCTTTGTGGGATTAGGGCGTCGGGCTATAGATAGATTGATAGATAGATTATTATTATTATTATTGTTATTATTATTATTATTATTATTATCTACTACTACTACCACTACTACTACTACTACTACTACTACTAACACAACCACCACCACCATCACCATCACCACCATTACGACTGCTACTACTACTACTACTATTACTACTACAACTGCTACTACTACTACTACTATTACTACTACTACTACTACTATTACTACTACTACTACTACTATTACTACTACTACTACTACTACTACTATTGTTGCTGCTACTTTACTACTACTTTACTACAGCTGCGAGCGAGGAGTAAGTTGGGAAATGTTGGAAAATCTAGGCCACCAAAACTACACTATGTTATTAAATTGTAAGAATCACTTTGACAAAACCCGCATGTAGGGAATCACATATCAAAAAACCCACAGAAGAAATATACACTTTAAGTCCCGGCTTGACAAACTAGCCTGGAGGTGGGTCAGTGTCTGTGGTGGGCGAGTGTGTAGGTGCAGACAGCAGCCAGAACGACCCCGCCTGTTGAGTCCCTGAAAACCGTGGCTGACTCCTCTCTCTTTACTGGATGTGGTGCTGACAGTGGCATGAGGCTGTCAGAGGAAAAACGGCAGGCGAGCTGACTGCCACAGTGAGGAGGCCCTGAAGGGTAGACTGGGGAGACGAGGATATATAGGATACATGGGGTGACGAAGCTGGCATGGATGACAGTGAGGGTATGAATGATTAGGAAAACTTTACATATGGAAATGAGAAGGTAAAACTTTAAGCTGGTAGGTACGACTAAGAAAACAGGCTACGCATGGTGCACACACTTATATAGGCCACAACGAACACAGTGAGTGGAAAGAAATGACATATAGAAGCGAGAAATGGGGGAAGGGTTAAGCTGGGGAGACGAGGAAAAGTGGACAACGAAAGGCGACGAAACAAACTGTGACGAAATAATTGGTAGAGAGAACGAAGTGAGTGGTAAAAGATGATATACGGAAACGAGAAACGGAAGACGCTAGGCAAGAGATGACGTAGGCGAGAAAGGATTGGGTGAAGGTGATGTTGGGGAGAAGGGAAGACCCAAGGTGACGAACACTGACGAAAACATGAGTACGGTAGGCCTTTGGTTCATTCTTCCATGCATAAAAAAATATATATATGGAAGCGAGACGCACTTGGAAGGATAGAGTAGGAGGCACGAGCAAGGTAAATGGGTTATGTACTATGTAGAAACTAGTGTAGAAGACAGAGAATGAAGGTAGTGGTAAGAGATGATAAAACAAGGAGTGAGTGGAGGGTTAGGCAGGCACGCCACAACGCGAAGGACATATGGCATACGCAGGGTGACGGAGCTTGCACAGACGACCAGAGGGAGTGAGAGAACGAAGTCGGAGAGAAAATATGGCACACACAAGCGAGTACTGGGTGAAAGGACAAGCTGGGACGACGAGGACAAATTGGAAACACTGGGAGACGTAATCTGGCACAGACCACAGCTTGAGTGGGAGAAAGAAGTCAGCAGAAAAAGATGACATACGGAGGCGAATGCTGGGTGAGAGACAGGCTGGGGTGATGAAAGGACAAATGGGAGACACTGGGAGACGAAACTAACATAAACGAGAAGTGACGAAGTGAGTTGGGTGATATGAAATACTCGTACGGAAATATGGAGTAATGAGGAGTTAGGCTGGCACGACACGACGAAAACATACCAGGCAGAATGACAAAATTAAACCAGACCACAACATGACTGAAAAAAACAAGAGGTGAAAAGTGAACGCGTTGAGTGAGTGAAGGGTTTGGCAAGGATGACATGATGACTAGGACAAATGCGATATGCCGAGTGGCCAAAGTACTGTACCATAGAAAACAGATGTGTGAGGAGAACGAAGGAAAGGGAGGATATAAGAATTAGTGTGGATCGACGAGGACATAGGGGTGCATTGACAGGCAAAACTGACACTGACGACTGAATGCTGGAGACGACAAAGTTAAAATAGGAGTGACTGATGGACTTAGACTGTCAGACGAGAACAAATGGGAGATTCTAGGAGACCAAACAGAAGATAGAAGAAATCTGGTCAGGACTACGAGTGTGGAAAGGGAGAGTATGGGGAAAAATGAAACGAGTGACTGAATGGTAGGTGAAGGGCTGGGCTGGGAAGACACGACGACGAAGACAAATGGTATACGCTTTGTGCCTATGCAAAGAGAATAAAAGTCCATGGGAGAAATAGGTCCATAGGAGAGGTAGGGCCGTGGGTGATATAGATCCATAGGAAAGGTCCATGGGAGAATGTGGGTTCAAGGGGGGAAATCGGTCTATGGGGAAAACAGTTCCATGGAGGAAGGTAGGTCAGTGGTGAAAATAAGTCCAAGGGGAAAGGCAATATGTAGTTGAAACGTGGAAACGAAGAGAGAGTGAAGGGTTTGACTGGGGCGACAGTGTGAGCAGAGGGAGGGGAGGGGACGGAGACAAATGAAATGTGGAAACGAGGAGAGAGTGAAGGGTTTGACTGGGGCGACAGTGTGAGCAGGGGGAGGCGAGGGGACGGAGACAAACAGAACACAGGGACATAATAGAGTCTAGAAACGAATGGGAATGACAGAAAACGTAATACAGTACAAAGGGAAGGATGGCTTGTGGATTAGAAGAGTGGGTGAGTGAATGCCTTGGAACGACAGGTAGGTGTGAGTGAAGAGACGGAGGTAAATAACAAAATATATACACCGTAATGAATTTAGAAGACTGAAAGCTGAAAGGACAACCCGAGTATGGTAAAGTGTAGAGTGAGGAATGGCCGAATAAGTAGATAAATTTGGATGTGGAGACTGATGGGCACAAAGACGAGAACAGCACTGCCTAAAGAAGAAATAATGTAATGAAGTGTCACAGTGAGTTATTAGAATGGAGTGACGACTATACTGTACACAGCTAGACCTAGACACAGACAAAGAGACTGAAACAGAGAGGAACAAAGGGATGCTGGTGGTGTGAGTGGGGAAGGAGGGAGGACGAGAACAGATAGAATATAGAGAGCACAGAAATGAACCAGGAAGGACAGAAATATGGCCTAAGGTATTGGGCAGTTCGGCAGGGTGAATGAGAGTGATGTGACGGTGAGAGAGGAGGGAAGAGAGAGTAGGAAGGTGCTGGGCGTGTAAGGAAAATGTGAGGAGGGGAAAGCAAGAGAGTAGCGTGAATCGGGAAAAGAATGACATGGAAAAGATACTCAAGAAGAAGGTGCTGGGCAGGTATGGAAAATGTAATGGGGAGGGGGGGAGGAAGAGAGTGATGTTAATCAGGGAAAACGAAAAGGATGAGAAGAGTGATGTGGAAAAGAGACTCACGAGTATTGATTATTAACCCAATCAAATGTCACGTATCTTTTTTTTTTTTTTGTAATTCTAGCTAATGCCAGGCCATTTCATTCACCCGAGTTAGTTACCAAAGCCTTGACTTGATACTATGGTTCATTCACCTTAACATGGCCCAGATTTTCGTCCTTTTGCAGCTTATTTCCCCTTAGCTCTGTAGTCGAATAATACTGTGGCTGTGCATCATTATCAGCACTTCCTCGTGACTAGCACCATATTCTGGCGTTAATCTGATGCTACAACGCAGTATCCAAGATGGAGAGGCGGCGATTTCAGGCCAAGTTAGAGTAAACAGAGTATTGTATTGTTAACTGAAGCAAATTTATTCCACTTAACCCCAGACGATTACTTAACAGAAAGTGGGTATAGAAGCCTGAGAGTGATAACTGTGTCAGAGGAGTAACAAAAATATATAGATTCAAAGGGTAGAAAATTTTATAGGCGGGTTACGTACAATTAGAAGTGAATGCCATATAAACAGCAAATTAGTGAAGGCAGAATGGAGAAATTAACAGCAGATGTCACTGCAGTTTACGGTATAGAAATGGTCTGTCATGAATTTTACTGCGACGACGCCTTTATTCTCGTGTTATTTCTCGTTTGTTCAGCTAAGAATAAATTTCGAAATGGAGAAGGTAAATATAGCCTTCTTGAGCCCCTTCAGTACTAAATGACTGCACCTAATTGAGTAAAATAGTGTGAAAGTACCGTAAAACACACACACACACACACACACACACACACTCACAGAGAGAGAGAGAGAGAGAGAGAGAGAGAGAGTTGCCGTTGTAAACTATACGCCAGTCTCATTCTACGCAAGGTAAAGAGAATGAAAGGTAGTTTCATGGGGGGGTGAGGGGGAGCTAAAATGCGTCTCGGTCTGCGCATGACGTCATAGTTAATACAGACTGCAGCTCATCCTGCTCAACACACGCCAGTCACACACACACCTGCCTGTGAATAGGTACTCCGTTTTCTGTTTTTAGGGGTGGCTATGGCAATACAGATAATTTTGTGAACATGCCAACAATTTGTATAGTTCGTGGATGCAAATCCATTCATGTGAAAGGTGACAAGTGAATACATTTTCATACACTGCCGAAAGATGAAGAACTTAGAAAAAAAATGGATTGAATTATGTGACAAAGAAAAATCGGTCATCTGGTTTTGTATGCAGCCGTCATTTTGAGAGTACTGCCTTTGAACGCAACCTTAAGTATGAATTGCTTGGTTTACCAGTGCCTCCTGGACAAAGGAAATTCAAGAAAGGAGCAGTGCCTACTCTTCAACTACCGAGTTTAACAATTAAGTTCCATTACTGTGTGAGTGTGTTGAGTAGCGACCTGTGTGAACATTCATAATACAAAAGCATACCATACATGCAGATGGTTTTCTGTCAAGCTCCCGTTTTCTTCCACCACCCCCACCTCTCTCTCTCTCTCTCTCTCTCTCTCTCTCTCTCTCTCTCTCTCTCTCTCTCTCTTATTAACTTTGACGTCACAGAATCTGCGCGGCTCGGGGGTGCTGTACTTACCTCTCAGTATACTCTTCTCTTTACCTTGATTCTACGCGTATACATGCAAATAGTCTGTCTGGGACGAGGCGGGATGTGTAGACAAGCCAGTGTGTAGTTTTAGATTATTTATTTTTGGCTAGGTCATGAGACTGTATTTTTCCTTCTTCATGTAACTGACTAGTTACTGAAAACGTGACAATAATGATAGTGATGTGAGTATATTGGAGAATGTTGGCGATGGAAACGTGAGAACTGCCTCTGAAGCACTGAGAAGGCAACTGAGACGTTGAAAAGCTATCTAAGGCGTTGAAAAGACAGTTGATGTCTTGAATAGCCATATAAGGCGTTGAAAAGAAAGTTGAGTCATTCAAAATACAGCTGAGGCGTTGAAAAAACAGCTAAGGCGTTGAAAAGACAGCTAAGGCAATGAAACGACTGCTGAGACATTCAAAAGACAGGTCAGGTGTTCAAGAGACATCTAAGGCGTTGAAAAGACAGTTGAGACGTTGAAAAGTCACCAGAGGCGTTGAAAAGTCAGCGGAGTCGTTTAAAAGACAGCTGAATTGTCAAGCGAGCCCCAAAATATAGTTGAGACTTTGAAACCACAAACAAATAATTGAAACCAGCACTGAAACCGTCATAGATATTTTAAACCAACACTCAAAACGCTGATAATACTGTTGAGGCATCGAAACCAAAGCTTAAGTCGAAACACTGATACTACAGTTGCGGTATTAAAACTCTGCCGCTGCATTGAAACTGTTGCCGAGGTGCTGAAAGTACCATAATACTAGGACGGTGAAAATAGCTCTGAAACAATATCCACAGTGTTGAAACTTTCCTGTCTATTCTGCAAGTCTTTAAACATCGGTCAAGGCAGTGAAGCACTACACTTACTGGAGAAGTACAACCCAGAAGCATCCTCTCGAACAAGGCACCAAGATGGATCCCGGCCGGATCTTCCAAATTATCACGAACAGCACCCTGCTCGGTGAGTAATTGTGCCCTGCTCTCCCACAGGATATTGCCTCTTGTACAGTATATATTGCAGCTCACACACCACACAAGATGCAGTGCTGTACCTCTTCTTAGCCCCTGTGGTTACCTGTACCCTTTCCTCTAATTCCAAGGTTCATCTGGAGTGGCCCCGGCAACACCATCTTCTTTTTTCTTCAATCTTTATTCCCTGTGTAAGATATAGTATTTTTTTACATTCTTTTCTCATTAAAATTATTCGTTTTTAAGTTTTCATATTGCAATCTCAAGTTTGTTTCGTCATTCCTTAATTATATATATATAATTATATACCTGTCTCAGAACAGTTTTTCCCTTTTTCGGTTTTCACATTTCAGTTCCACGTTTGTTTTGTCACTCCTAAATCCCTGTGAAAGATTTTTTTTTTTACATTTCTGTTTGGTAACATTTTCTTTTATTCACATTTTATTTCCATGTTTGTTTCGTCACTCTTCTGTGTAAGAAACTGTTTATTCATTTATTTATCCATTTCAATTTGTCTCGTACCAATTTTTCCTTTCAAAAATCTCCCACCTCAAGTTCTTACGGCCGAGTATAGATTCTCACACAAGCATAACACAATCGACAAACCCTCCTTCGTAATCCTCTTGGGTGCCTCGTGTGTGGTGTGGGATGCAAGTGGATTACGACTGTTCTCGTCTTCTAGCCTTTATTTTGCTTACAGGTTAAATATACCGGTATGTATCAAACTTATTTTTTTTTTTTTTATGTTAGGAAAAAGGAATCATAGGAAAGAAGCCCGGAGATTTTCTTATTTTTACGTCATGTAAGCGCTGCCAGGAATGTAGGTTGGCCTCCTTGGTCTCGAATGATCTGAACTGCAGTAGCCTAACCTCAGGCAGTTTGCCTGAACACCGCACACTCAAGCTCCGCCTCACTTCACTTCATATCCACTACATTTCCACGCTGCCTCAGTTCCAGTCCACAAAGTCACAGCACCACATCCACATTCAGTCTCACCTTCACATCACTACCTCCGATTTTAACACTGTATGCTCCGTCTCCACCTCTTCGATGACTGAATCGGAATAGAGGTGGCCTGCAGTTCCAGTGGACGCAGGTTTGCATCCCGGCTGGAGCAGTGAACAGTTATAAGGATTTGAATTTCGTTTAAGTAGTCTTTACTGCTCTACCAGGAGACCCACCAACATGTTGTAATAATAACCCCGCTTATACCAATACATCAGTCCTGTTTGAGACAGCCCTAGCATGTATTTAATATGCATGGTGGGTGCTAGCGCCCAAGTGGTGGTATGTGAAGGTGTGCAGTATGTAAGAGGACTGCTGGACCTCAGGGAACGGACCGTAAAACTTATGCTAAGATTCAGACACATAAATATGAAACTGACACCATTTCCACACCACCATTTCCATTCCGAATCATTTTCAGTCCACATATCTGCCTCCACAGCCTACGGTACTTCATTTCCACATCACCTCCCCCATCCACACCCTCATCTTCATCTCCACACCACCACTATTTACCAACGTGGTCCTCACTTCCACCTCATCTTGCCTCACTTCCGCTCCATTCCACCTTGCCATATTCACCCTGCCTCAGTCAACTACTCCACATCGTCAACGTCACGCATCCAATCTACACCTTTTTTATTATTTTATCACCATCAAGCTTCAACGCATTCTTACCCCACTTCACTGCACTACCACCGTCTCTCTACCTCCATCTCGCCTCACTTCGTCTCACTTCTACTACGTTCCACTCTGTCATTTCCACCCTACCAGATGTTCAGCTTATGCTCTTGCCATACATTCTCTCAGCTATCACTACTTCACTTTCACACCACTACTACCGCCTCAGCATCTCCACCTCATCTCATCTCACTTCCATTCCATTCCACACTGTCATTCCACCCTGCCAGAGTTTCAGCCTAGTGCCTTACCTCCTTTCTCTCAGATACTTCTCCTTTATTATTATGCCATTACCACCCCCTCAACACCTCCACCTCACTTCCACTCCATTCCACAGTGTCACATCCTCCCTGTCAGAGTTTCAACCTAGTGCTCGTAACTCGTTTTCCCTCAACTACCCCATCACTCATACCACTACCACCATCTAAACACAACTTCACCTCACCACACCTCACTTCCACTCCATTCCACCGTGTCATATCCACCCTGCCACATTTTCACTCCACTGCTCCTCCTCTCCATAGCCAGACCCTCTTTGAAGTAGTGCAGCAGAAGGCCCCTTAGTAGCGGAAGTCGAGCCTGCCTTACCTGTTATTCCTATACATATCTGACCGCACCCACGCCCCATCAAGTGAGAGTGTGTGTGTGTGTGTGTGTGTGTGTGTGTGTGTGTGTGTGTGTGTGTGTGTGTGTGTGTGTGCTCTCTGGCAAGATCGTGAGGACACCAGGGGTGATCCCATCTGGCCCGCAAGCTTTGTCCACTTTCATTCTCTTAACCTGACATTCAACCTCTGCGGGCGGGATGGGGCCATCCAGCACCGATATCGTCACAACAGTGCTGATGTGTAGGGACGGTGGGGCGGGTTTGGGGTTCAGCACGCGCTCAAAATGAAACTTAAAATCCTCATCGCTGGGGAGATTTGCCATATTACACCTGGACATCTCGAAGTCCCCTTTCCAGCTAATGGCTTTCCACACTCTAGCATCATCAGCATCACCCAACAGCCTCTCCCATCTACTCAAGTGTTTATCACCCTGACCTACACCCTCCACAACCGTACTCCTGCTGCTCTCAACGCACTCATATAGAGTGTCTGACACGTTCTTAGCAAAGGCATTGATATCATTACCCACGTTAGGAATATCTGTACATGCAATATTAACAAACTTCTGCCTATCTATGTTAGTAAACCTCACAGGTTTCCTTGCCACACCATACCTCGCGGCACTGCCATACAGCACTGCATGGTCCCCCAGCAATTCGGCCCTAGCCAAAACGTTGTCCAAATGCGTCCCTGGATTGCTCATAGATATACCGATGGGGGCGTGGTCGGAGGGAAGATCTACCCACTTAATGACCACAAAGTCGTGAATATGTTCTACTAAACAGGGAGACGCAATACATGTGTCCAACTCTGACACCCATGTGTCACGTTTCCGATAAGTCTTACTACTGATATAATGTCTATGTTGAGTTTTAAGGTTATTCAGCACAAGTAGCTCATTGTCCAGACATATTGATGATAAAAATCCTGCATTATCGTTCATTGGACCCACGTCATCTTCAATGATGGGGTAAGAAATATTCATACCTGGCAACTCATACATCGTTGCCAAGTCTCTCACAGCCTTCCCAAACCTGGCATTCATGTCGCCCATAATCACATAGCCGTTCCTCATGTGATTAGACATTATCTTTTCCTGGATTGAAGCAAAAGCATCAAGGGAGTAGTACTGGGAGTCACACGGGGGGACATAGCAGAAACCAAAGATGACATGCTCAAAAATGCTAAGCTGCAACCATACTTGATCACCTATACTTAAATCAGTGTTATGAACAAAACTGCTTAAATGGTTTTTGACTAGCACCACAATACCACCCCGGTCCATAGTGCCCACTGTTTTCCCACGGTAGGACACGAACCCAGGCAGGTGGACGGGTAGGGTGGTTTTAACTTCGATGAGTGCAATTATATCATAAACATGCAACATACGATCCACGTTGACTTTTTCTAGCTTTGTGTATACGCCATTAACGTTCCATGACACTATCTTAATACTTTCAGCACATGTGGTCCTTTTACAAAAACTGCGGGTTCCAAGTGTCTATGACTTCACCATCGCGGTAGAGCTTTCACTGCTGCGTGTCCAGCCTGATATCGCACCCTACATTATTCGGCCATTCCTTTTCCCTTGCTTCTGCCTCGCATAGTCGCTGCCACTCCCTCCTCACGCCCGGCTGGACGTCCTTCTTAACGTAAATCTTAGAGTATTTCTCTCTGGCAGTCTTGAGATTTTTGGCATTAGCGAGGATCCGCGACCGCATCTCCTTGTCCCGAACTGTAAGCAGCAGGGGTCTGCTACGCCTCCTTCCATCAGCCTCCGCACCCAGCCTCCGGTGTTGACACTCCACACCAGCCATGCCCACCTTCTCCCACACTCACTCCAACTTGTCTGTGTCCGTGACCGCACCGTCCAGCGCCTCACCCTCGTCCGGCAGTCCCATCACCACGACTTTCATCTCCCGCTCCTTCTGATCCAGCATCTCTAAAAAACGTTGTTGCTTCGAGATTATCTCTCCCTACTTGTCAATTCTGTCATGCAGTTCGGCGAACTTCTTGGCGACAAAACTCTCAGGTGATGTTATCACTTTCTTGAGCTCAGCCACTTCTGCCATAACTGCATTCAACTTCTCATCAAGCGTCCTCAGTATGGGTGTTTCATCCCCCTCTTGAGCAGCTAATATCATCTCTATCAGCTCTTCTTTATTAATTCTTGCCAGCTGATTCCGCTGCATCTTCATCAGCTCGGCCAAACTCCTCGCCATATCAGCGGTAAAATAGCTGTTTGGTGCTTGGGGCCGAGGTGGGGAGGTGAGGTGAGCAGGGGAGGATGGAACATGCAGTGAGTACTATAGTAGGACTCGCCTAAGTCTGCGGCTGTGGTGTGGCCCGCACCTGTGTACAGTGTTGCCACGTTTTCTATACCGTTATCTCTCTCTCTCTCTCTCTCTCTTTCCTGGCGGGAGATGTGAGCCACCCTGAGTACTTTTGATTCTTTTATAAGTTATTCATAATTGTGCTTTCATTTGTTAATTTAGTTTTGTTATATTTAGTGATATTTATCATTTTTTGTATACGGCAACAGATGACCCGTTATTGCAGTACCATGATTGATTTTCATTCATTCATTCTCTTTCCCCTTCCTCCATCTCTCTCTCAGCCTGACAATGCCTCCACCACCACCACCCCCCGTCATGCCGACAATGCATTCAACCTTGCCCCTCTCCTGCCTGCCTCTCTCTCTCTCTCTCTCTCTCTCTCTCTCTCTCTCTCTCTCTCTCTCTCTCTTTTATTGCAAGAGACATTTTGGATATTTTCTTTTACATAATATTGTATATATTGTAAATTTGACATCATTTCCACACCACCCCTGAGATCAAGGCCACCGACTGAGTGTGGAAGTGTTGTCGCTCGCGAGTGAATAATGTTTTTTTTTTTTACTTCGGTATTGGCATATGCCTACTATTTTGTCCTACATATTAGCTTATGATTATAAATGTGATTATTCCTCGGCCTTAAAATTACGGTAAAAGCCAGTAAATGTGAGCATTTTTCCCTAGCAACACCTGTACAAGCTATGGTTGGGTCTACGGAGGGGTACGTACTTTATCTTAGGCCAGACTGGGTGTGTCAGTGTTGCCACTCACAAGAATTATATGAATTATTTCTTTTACTTTGGATATTGGCATATTTCTTCTTTTTTCAGGCTCATTCTCTTATATCCATAACTGTAATATTATTACCCACCCTAAAACTACTCTAAAAAACATTAAAAGTGACTACAATTTCTTTTAGCAACACTGTACAATATGTATGGCATGTTTCTGTGTTACTGTATAAATATTTTATGCATAATAAGATTACTGTTGATTCATCCATCAAAATACACAAGTGTATGTTTTATTCATCTGAATTTATCGTATTTGTGTTGCCTTGTACATAAATAGCTTCCGTTTCACATCGCAAGTTGGGGAAACGTGGCACCATTGTACACAGGTGCGGGCCACACCACAGCCGCAAACTTAGGCGAGTCCTACTATAGACAACTGTCTCAGTGACGTCACGGCGCCCTACTGCGCATGAGCAGAAGCCAGGATCAGGGTCGAAGGGAGGGTATAGCCTGAGTATTTCACTTTTATGAGGCTACAGCAACTAAGTCCAGCTATACCCAAGACCCAAAAACTTGACTACTTAATCCTGCACAACTCACGGAGCTTTAAGACCACCTCAGGGTTTTGTACGAGGTTCCTGGACACTGTAGGCTCTTGAAAATAACGGAGCTCCTCTGCACAGCTTGTTTATAGCCCAGACAGACAGACAGACAGACAGACAGACAGACACACACACACACACACACACACACACACACACACACACACACACACACACACACACACACACACACAATTACTTCTCAGTTGCCTCTCTTGCTCGCTCCCTAACCTCTTCCATCTAAACTTCTCTCTCCATTCTTTCGTTCTCCTCGCTCGCTCCTGTCTCCTGTCTCCTGCTCCTGTTTCTTCTTCCGTCTCCTTGACCTCCTCTTGAATCTTCCCTCGGCCTTTGTCTTCCAGGATTCCCTCACTTACATCCTCATCTCTTATTCTTTCACCTTTCCTCCCCCCCCACCAACACACTTTCGTACCCCCTTTTCACCTCTTCTCCTTCCTCTCTTCTTATTCACTCCCCTGTACCCTTCTTATGTTTTCTTTGGTTTCTTTCTTATTTGTTTTCTCTTTTCCTTCATTATTAGAATTTCTTAGCCTGGCGTTTTTCCTCCAGGCTAGGTGCACTTCCTTTTCCTTGGCCGTTCTGCTTTTGGGAGAGGTGGGTGGGGAGAGACATAATCTTTTCTATACTGTTCACTCACTGGTAGAGTAGCAACGTGTTCCCGGCAACTTCATTCGTAGTACCTCCTCGGGTTAGGTCGTAAAAACTTTTAGGGTATAACTTGTCTTTGTAAATCTAATAACACTTCCTTTAATATGCATTGCTTCGCCAATTGCCCCTCTTCTCCCTTCCTCTTCTCCTTTTCAAACGATTCTTCCCCTCATCTCCTCTACAAAAAATCTCCCAATTCCTGTTGTCCTCGCGCCTTGTCTTTGGAGCATTATGTTCCCTTCCCTTGCCCTCTTCTTGTCTCCTTCACTACGGTATCCCTGTCCTCACGCCTCTCTCCGCTCTCATGTGCTTGTTGTTGCCCTCCCTCCTCCTTCCATCATACCTCCTTGCATTTCATTCCACTTTTTTTTTTCCGGGCCTCAAGACTCCCTGCTTCTTCCATTCCCTCTTAACCAAGCTTGTCCCTCCCTCTAATGTTTTCCTTTTCTTTTTTTACTTTAATTATTTCTTTGCCTAATTCTTCCATTCTCGTCCTCAGTTCTCCTGTTAATTTCTGTATAAATGTTCACTTCTACTTTACCCAAGTACCATAATTTTCATCGCCTGTTCTAATACTCCGCCCTCCTTTCTCCATTCAGCTAGGAGACTTAATCTTCAATCTGCGAGTATTTTTGCATTCTTCAGACGATTGTTCGGAATGTTATCTAGTAATGAGAGGGTTAAGTTTAGCATATATAGCTCCAGTTTTATCATTCTCTCGTAATTGCATATATGCCTTTAAAATTAGCTAGAATAAAATACGAAACACTCCATGTGAGTGAACGGGTTAACAGTTCCTCCTTTCACCTCTGTTCATTTACAGATGTCTGCTTCCTCTTTTCCCAGTAAATTTTTCATTGCCTGTTTTGTTGTCCACGTCTCTCAACCCATCCTAATCCCCTCTCTCCCTCCCCACTTCCCCCATCTCCTCCCTGCCTCCGCCCTTCCCTTTCTTGCTCTCCCTTACTCTTGCCTTCCCTCAAATCCTCCCTCAGCCCCTTCTTTCTCACTCCTTCACTCTCGGCTTCCCTCAGATTCTCCCTCCTTCCCTCAGTCCATCACTTTCTCTCGCCTTCACTGTTGCTTTCCCTCCCTCTCTTCCTCCCTCCCTCAGGCTTTCAGAGTCTAGGTCATCATCTTTCATCACCTCCTCCCCTCTCCTTTTCCATCTCTCTCCCCTCTCCCTCTCTTCTCTTCCTAATTGCACCCCTGATAGCCTTCCACATCCTTTTTTCCAACTACCTTTCATCTTTTCCCGCCCGCACTTACTCCCCTTGCTAATTCTCCCATAACTTCTCCTTCCCTCCACAGTTTTCCTCGTATTTCGTGTCTCTCGTTTAGAATTGGTTTTAATATCCTTCTATACGTGACCACTTCAATCCCTAACAGCGATATCAGAACCGTCGTTTGGTTGGTGTGTTGAACCTCTCATTGTAATTCAGTAACAGCTACTAAAACCACGCTTATGAATAGCGGTGTGGAAAAGTATAGCTGGGATTGCTCCTTCAAGCAGTGGATGTCGTTTTTCGTGCTCTCTTCTAACGGTGATCTGGAAGTAGCAAGAACAGGGTATATGTCACTGTACTGGAGGGGTTAGGTAAGTGTCAGAAGGAAGGGCTATGACTGTGAAATATTCCTTCAGTTTCCTTACCATTCCATTCCATCAGTCTCACTTCACCATTCCCCACCACCTCCCTCCCTTCAGCTCCTCACCATTCCATTCAATCACTCTCCCTTCACTACAACCGCACCACCTCCTTCCCTTTACGTCCTCACCATTTCATTCCATCACCTGCCCTTCATCACACCTCATCATCTCCCTCCTCACGGTTCATCGCACCCTCACGACCTCCCTCCCTCACTCTTACCACACCCTCACCACCTCCCTCCCTCACCCTTCACCACACCCTCACCGCCTCCCCCCTCACCCCTCACCACACCCTCACCGCCTTCCCCCCTCACCTTTCACCACATCCTCACCACCTCCCTCCTCACCCCTCACCACACCCTCACCACCTCCCCCCCTCACCCTTCACCACACCCTCACTACCTCCTCCCCTCTAATTTTTCCCCTGCTAACATCTCGATCTCACTCATCCATCACACTTCACCACTACCGCACCACCACATTCCATTGGTGCAGTGGACAGAGGTTTCTATGGATGCGGGTTCAGATCAGGACTGCAGTCGGGAATGGCTCGAAAGTGTGATTTCCTTGTATCTTTATTATTAGCGTCTATTTTAAAGCTGGCTAGTAACAGACTGTTGGCAGAAAAGACGTCATCATACTGAAGGGGTGTATTAAGCATTCTCTCTTACGCCTTTACTACGAGGAGTTTCCCTTACACAGAATAAAATAATTTTGAGTAAATATGAAATAAAACAATCATTGTAGTGAGAGGAGCGAAAAGTTATAATTGCTCTTTCATTGTGTCACTCCGGCACATCACGGGTTGTATTGCTGCTGATTTGGTAGATTTCGTACTCATATCTGTTCTTCGGCCGTTTTTTAAATCCTTGAGTTTGTCATTCATGCACACAAAATCAATGTTAAAAAGCAATATATAGCATTTAAGTGGAGAAAAACACAAAACTTGCAAAAGGAAGTCGCCAAGGAAAGGTGGAATGGTGTTTCATTGCCAACACGAATACGGCTTTCAAAAAAGCACCCCCGCAAAGGCCATCATGCTAGCCATGAGTGAGATATTCTAAGATAGATAGATAGATGGATAG